>NW_026728818.1:870000-1100000 GCF_030684315.1 Stegostoma tigrinum
ATTCATCTCAGTTCTTACGACAGTTACAAAACATGATGTAGCAAAGACACCCAATGTGCTGTCTCTATGATAACACGGGGTCGAGCTGAATGAGCACAGCAGGCCGAGCAGCATCAGAGGAGTCAGAAAGCTGACGTTTTTGGTCTAGATCTTTCGTCAGAAAATGGACGCTAAAGAATCTGAGATAACAGCTGTCGAGCTGGATGATGCTGCTTTGCTTGTTGTGTTCATCCAGCTCGACACTTTGTTATCTCAGATTCCCCAGCATCAGCCATTCCCGCTATCGATGTGGGCCTCCTCCTATGTGGGCGCTCCAGTTTCCTCCCACAGTCCAAAGGTGTGCAGGCTAGGTGGATTGGCCATGCTAAATTGCCCGTAGTGTTCAGGGGTGTGTGGGTTCGAGGGGGATGGGTCTGGCTGGGATGCTTCAACGGGCGGTGTGGACTTACTGGGCTGAAGGGCCTGTTTCCACACTGTAGGTAATCTCATCTCTGATCATGCGCCTCTGTCTCAGTTCTATCACGATTGCATTGAGACTTACCCTTCGTATTGGCCCTCTAATAATGGGGCACTTCCTCAAGATTGACTGCACAGAATTGAGTCGCTGCCTCAGCATTGACCACTTGACAACGAGCCACTGGTTCTGAATAGAGCTGCAATACCTCAGTACTGACCCTCCATTCATGGGGCATGCCTTGAATTCTGACAGCTGCATAATGAGGCACTGCCTCTGACAGCAATGCACTCCCTCAGTTCTGACCCACTCAGCACTGAAGATCTAACAGTGCTTCAATATATCAGTGTTGATCCTATGAGAATGAGGCAAGCAGTCAGTGCTGAGCCTCTGATAGAGCTGCATTAAGCTCATTCCTGATGAGTTAAACATGTGCATACCCTCAATTCTGACACTACTACACCGAGGCACTGCCTCAGAATGGACCATCTGGCAATGATGCAATACCTCAGTTCTGACCCTCTGACAGTTCTGCAACACCTCAATCCGCACCCTTCAATCAGGAGGCACACCCTCAATTATGAGCCCTTTGTGGGTTCATTCTGTGGCAATACCTCATTGCTGCAGTGTCAGTGCTGAGAGCGGGCCTTTTCATTCACTCATCAGTACCTAAGGCACTGGCTAATTGTCAGCAGCTCAGTTCTGAGGCAACGTCTCTTTGACAGAGTGTCAGCACCAAGGCAGACCCTCACTGTAATGGTGTCAGAATTAAAAGATTGTCATTTAGAGGGTCTAAGAAGTGGTGTTTCAGATCAGTCAGAGGGTCTATACTGAGGCATTTCAGATCAGTCAGAGGGTGCCTCATTTTAATGCAGTAAGACTTGACAGAATGCCTCATTGTCAGAGGGTCAGAACCAAGTCAGTGCCTCATTATCAGACACAGTCCAAAGAGACGGCCTTGATGTCAGTAGCTCCGTTGTAAGGTGATACCTCATTGAAGGATCATTCTTGAGTGTGTGCCGCATTGTTCGTGGGTCAGTACGGAAGGAGTGCCTCAAAACTGGGGAGAGCAGCGTAATTAGAGATTTGGTGCTGAGGTCAGTGCCTCATTGTTACAGGGTGAGTTCTGAGGCAGGCTCACATTGCTAGAGGGTTAGTTCTGAGTGAGTATATTAGTTGCACACAGTAAATACTGAGTCAGTACCTCAATGCATTGGGTTCAGAGTTGATGGAGTACAGCATGATCAGAAGTTCAGTCCTGAACGATTGCAGCTCTGTCAGAGGGTCAGAACTGAGGGGGCAGTGCTTTACTGTCAGCGGATCAGTTCTGACACAGTACCTCATTGCTGGGGGGTCAGATCTGAATGAGTACCACATTGTCAGAAGGTCAGTACTCAGTCAGTGCCTCAAACAGAGAGTACCCATGCCATTAAACAGTAAATTAAATCTTAAAACACAGAGGATCCTGCAAACAAACCCTAAGACAGAGAGCCTCCTGGAAATAAACTCAAAAACACAGAATGCTCTGCAAATAAACTCAAAAACGCAGATGGCACGGTAAATAAGACACAGAGCTCATTGTTTAAAAAAAACCCTGAAACAAAGATCCAACTGAAATAAAACCATGAAATGAAGATCCTCCTGTAAATAAATGCTAAAACCCAGAGCTCACTGGAAATAAATCCGAAACTACACTGCTCACTGTAAATAAACCCTAAAGCAGAGAGCCTTCTGTAAATAAACCTTAGAATACAGCCTTTCTATGTAAACCTTAAATCACAGAGCTCTTTGTAAATAACCCGAAAACACAGGCCTCAATGTAAATAAACTCTAAAACAGAGACCCCCCACCCCGCCAGTGTAGAAGCACTGCAACACAGAGCCCCCTGCAAATAAGCCAGAAAGCACAGATCTACCCTGTAAATTAAGTCAAAAACATACAGGACACTGAAAAACACAGAGCCCCCAACAATTGTACACTCAAATACTCAGACCCCTTTAAAAAGAACTCTAACACACATCCTCCAGGAAGGAGAGAGGAAAAGACAGGGCTGAATAAAGCCGAAAACAGAGCGCACCTCTTCATGCACCCGAATACTGAGCCGAACTGCAAACTATCTGTAAGGCAGGGCCCTTCACAAATAAACCCTAAAAGACAGAGCTCGCGATAAATAAAGAGCGCCCTGTAAATAAACCCTAAAACACTGAGTAAAAACCCAAAAAAACTGCGGATGTTGCAAATCAGAAAACAAATACAAAGTTGCTGCAAAAGCTCAGCAGGTCTGGCAGCATTTGGCAGTTGAACAACAGAGCTAACCGGTTCCGGTTCGGTGACCCTTCCACAGAACCTCCCTCAGTTCTGCTGGGCTTTTCCAGAAACTTTGTTTTTGTTCCTGATTTGCAGCATCCGCAGTTATTTTCAGTTTTCAATTCACCAGGCAGTCAGTAACATCAAATGGTTGTGTATCACACATTTACCAGTCAGACTCAAACACGCCAAACTCGTTCGCTCACGTGGTCTGAGAGAACAAGGTGTTGAGCCGGATGAACACAGCAGGCCCAGCAGCAGGAAGGCTGACGGTTCGGGCCTAGACCCTTCTTCAGAAAAGTGGTCACTTGTTAATCTTGTAACCTTTGCCCCTGAATATCCTGTGGTCTGCCCTGTTTACTCATATCGGTTAGCACTTAACAAGGCTTCCGGAGGCTGGCTGGTGTGTCTTTAGTGATACAGGGCCAATCGCCTTCAAATATCCTTTTGTGTGGTTTTTCTGTGACATTATATCATAAGCCTCTTTACTGTTGCACGAAAGGTCCTCTTTCCCGATGCACCCACAGCGCTCCATGTGACCACTATCGCGCTCTCATTCATTCATAACTTTACTGACCACTCACTAGGGTCCTCTGTTTACTGTTACGCATTTCATTCATTCATTCATAAAATTGCGATCTTGCCATACTTTTCACTAATAAAGGGAGACTATAAATTAAAATGTTCCTTCCACGCATTACTGCCTTTTCACAGTTTGAACTCGTGTTGCTGACAGTGTCCAAACCTGTGTCGACATCAGAGTCAATCCCTGACTATGTTAATTTTCTAATCTGTTCAGAACAATATCTTCCCATCCATCGTGTCACCCGAAACTATGAATAGTTATAATATTAATCAGCCCTCAACAAACGTCTCCCAGGACTTGAATAGCTGGCGGGACATCAAACAAGTTTCTGCTTTACCACGTCTCTGTTAGATACATATTGACTAGGGCCCGCGAACACTTTCAGAAAGTTCCCACTCTCTCGCAAAACAGCTCTTCCGTGAAATTGAGCGAGAAGAATGAGAAGGTCGGCAATAGTGAAATCTCAAGTCCCGGCCGCGGTAATCAGGCCACTGACCTTTCTGCTGTCATCAACTGATTGTCAGCCCAATCAAATCACATCGGGTTGATCATCTTTCTGGTGTCGTCTAATTTTAAAAAAATAAAAAAGGATCCACACCAGTCATTGCCCTATTTCAAATACCTCAGTCCTGTCCCTGTAATAGCCCTCAGTCCTGACCCGATTGGCAGTCAGACAACACTGCTGCACGTCTACGGTACTGACCCTCTGACCATGAGGTACTCTCACAATGAGATGTTATTGTATAACATCCCATTGATTTCGATACTTCTACAAATTAAAGTCTTTTATCTGCCTACGCACAGGGATGCAGACACTGTCTTAAGCTTCCTGACTGAATACAATTAGAATTAAACTGTGTCAAATAGGGTTCGGTGGGGAACATTTGTCAAGGTGTGAAACTTCTAAAGCATGCAATTTCTGTCGCTGACAAAGGGGCCAGGGCACTGAGTTTGTGATTTCAAGTTGCCAGTGTGTCTGGCTAGAACAATCTGTCCGGATAACAACTTGAAATCGCCTCATGCCATCAGCAGCCACTTCAAGAGCAATCGATACTCTATCCTGTGAAAATGGGAACTGCAGATGCTGGAGAATCCAAGATAATAAAATGCGAGGCTGGACGAACACAGCAAGTCCAGCAGCATCCTGAGATGTGCTGTGTTCATCCAGCCTCACATTTTATTATCTTCGGGACTATATCCTGGTCTTTTATGTTCTTGATATAATAATTGTTTGGTATCCTGTCTTTGTCTGTTGTAGTAATTATTTTATGTATCATGTCATTGTAAAATGTGTAATTATTTTATGTACCATGTATTTTGTAAAGTATGAAGAGCGGGGACTGTCCGCTGCTCGGGGAGAATTACCTGCGAGACTCTGCGCTCTGGGCCGGGTTAAGTACCGTGATTCTCCACAGCTTGTACTTGCTAGGTAATAAAAGGATTCGTGTTTTTCTAAACAGGTCAGTGTCTTGTTATTGCAACAAATCCGTGAGGGTCTCCGAAAACGAACATGACAACAGTACTGATTCTCTGACAGTGAGGTACTCCCTCAGTACTGACCCTCTGACAGTAAGGTACTCCCTCAGTACTGACCCTCTGACAGTGAGGTACTCCCTCAGTACTGACCCTCTGACAGTGAGGTACTCCCTCAGTACTGATTGTCTGACAGTGAGGAACTCCCACAGGACTGACCCTCTGACAGTGAGGTACTCCCACAGTACTGACCCTCTGACAGTGAGTACTCCCTCAGTACTGATTCTCTGACAGTGAGGTACTCCCTCGGTACTGACCCTCTGACAGTGAGGTACTCCCTCAGTA
Organism: Stegostoma tigrinum; assembly: GCF_030684315.1. Lineage (NCBI taxonomy): Eukaryota > Metazoa > Chordata > Chondrichthyes > Orectolobiformes > Stegostomatidae > Stegostoma > Stegostoma tigrinum. The sequence continues at coordinate 875,166 of NW_026728818.1, forward strand.
CTGATTGTCTGACAGTGAGGAACTCCCTCAATGCTGACCCTCTGACAGTGAGATACTCCCACAGTACTGATTCTCTGACAGTGAGGTACTCCATCAGTACTGACCCTCTGACAATGAAGTGCTCCCTCAGTACTGACCCTCTGACAGTGAGGTTCTCCCTCAGTACTGACCCTCTGACAGTGAGGTACTCCCTCAGTACTGACCCTCTGACAGTGAGGTTCTCCCTCAATGCTGACCCTCTGACAGTGAGGTTCTCCCTCAGTAGTGACCCTCTGACAGTGAGGTTCTCCCTCAGTACTGATTCTCTGACAGTGAGGTACTGCCTCGGTACTGACCCTCTGACAGTGAGGTACTCCCTCAGTACTGATTGTCTGACAGTGAGGAACTCCCTCAATGCTGACCCTCTGACAGTGAGGTACTCCCACAGTACTGATTCTCTGACAGTGAGGTACTCCCTCAGTAGTGACCCTCTGACAGTGAGATACTCCCACAGTACTGATTCTCTGACAGTGAGGTACTGCCTCGGTACTGACCCTCTGACAGTGAGGTACTCCCTCAGTACTGATTGTCTGACAGTGAGGTACTCCCTCAGTAGTGACCCTCTGACAGTGAGATACTCCCACAGTACTGATTCTCTGACAGTGAGGTACTGCCTCGGTACTGACCCTCTGACAGGGAGGTACTCCCTCAGTACTGATTGTCTGACAGTGAGGAACTCCCTCAATGCTGACCCTCTGACAGTGAGGTACTCCCACAGTACTGATTCTCTGACAGTGAGGTACTCCCTCAGTACTGACCCTCTGACAGTGAGGTACTCCCACAGCACTGATTCTCTGACAGTGAGGTGCTCCCTCAGTAGTGACCCTCTGACAGTGAGGTACTCCCTCGGTACTGACCCTCTGACAGTGAGGTACTCCCACAGTACTGATTCTCTGACAGTGAGGTACTCCCTCAGTAGTGACCCTCTGACAGTGAGGTACTCCCACAGTACTGATTCTCTGACAGTGAGGTTCTCGCTCAGTACTGACCCTCTGACAGTGAGGTACTCCCTCAGTACTGATTCTCTGACAGTGAGGTACTCCCTCAGTACTGACCATCTGACAGTGAGGTACTCCCTCAGTACTGATTCTCTGACAGTGAGGTACCCCCTCAGTACTGACCCTCTGACAGTGAGGTGCTCTCTCACTCCAGTACTCTCACAGTGCTGCAATAACCATCATCCAATGGTACTCCCTCAAATCTGACTCTTTGACAAAGAGGCCCTGCCTCAGAACTGACTTGCTGACTGAGGTACTAACTCAATCCGACTAATTCGCAGTGCTGCAGTGGGAGCTGTGTTTTTTCATGTTGATTTACAGTGGGCCTTCTGTTTTAGGCTTTATTAACTGGAGGTCCTGTGTTTTGGGGTTTGTTTACAGTCGCCTCTGCAAGTTTATTTGCAGGAGGCTTAGTTTAAGGGAGGATTTGCAGGGGGCACTGTGTTTCAGGATTTATTTACTTGGAGCTCTATGTTTTACACTTTATTCACAGGGACTCTGGCTTTTATGGTTTCTTTTACATTTTATTTCCTGAATGACCCTTCTTAGGATTTATTTAAAGGGGTGTCTGTGCTTGAGAGCATATTTACAGGGTTAACAAGGTGTAGAGCTGGATAAACACAGCAGGCCAAGCAGCAGCAAATGAGCAGGAAGTCTGGCGTTTTGGGCGAGACCCTTCTTCAGAAATGGTAGGGGGAGGGGGATCTGAAATAAATAGGGAGAGGGGGGAGGCAGACAGAAAATGGATAGAGGAGAAGATCGGTGGAGAGGAGACAGACAAGCCAAAGAGGCAGGGATAGAGCCAGTAAAGGTGAATGTAGGTGGGAGTTAGGGAGGAGATAGGTCAGTCCAGGGAGGATGGACAGGCCAAGGGGGCAGGATGAGGTTAGTAGGTAGGAGATGGGGCTGGGTTTTGAGGTGGGAGGAATGACAGGTTAGGGACCCTGTACCCCAATGGTGTCAATGTGGACTTGACAAACTTCAAAATCTCCCCTCCCCTGACCGCATTCCAAAACCAGCCCAGCTGGTCCCTGCCTCCCTAACCTGTCCTTCCTCCCACCTATCCCGTCCTCCCACTTAATTTCTCCTCTATCCGTCTTCTATCGGCCTCTCCTCTCTCCCTATTTATTTCACAACCCCCTTCCCCTCCCCCATTTCTGAAGAAGGCTCTCGGCCCGAAACGTCAGCTTTCCTGCTCCTCTGGTGCTGCTTTTCCTGCTGCGTTCATCCATCTCTTCACCTTGTGACCACAGTCACAATGATCTTTAATTGTAAACTAATCTGTCATATTATTTGATCTGTTAAGGTTACAATGGTTCCCGTGCCTCCTATCGAATACACAGATGCTCTCCCTCAGCTCTGTCTCTGGGAATGCAAAGCTGCTTTCTTCCACGCTACCCTCAGAGATAACACCAGCTTTCAACCTAAGCCTAGCCTCAGCCCTAATGTTCACACTTGCATAAACATGAAACCTAGCCTCAGCCCTAAATCTTATTTACTGGGGACTCTGCGTTTATGGTTATGTACTTTATGTACTTGAGCTCTGTGCTTTAGGTTTTATCTAATGTGGGTTCTGTGTTTAATAAGAACCAAAAGAACTGTGGATGCTGTAAATCAGGAACAAAAACAAAGTTGCTGGAAAAGCTCAGCAGGTCTGGCAGCATCTGTGGAGGAGAAAAACGAGTTAACTTTTCAGGTCCAGCAACCCTTCCTCAGAATGGAAGGGGACCCAGGCTCGAAAAGTTAACTCATTTTTCTCCTCCACAGATGCTGTCAGACCTGCTGAGCTTTTCCAGCAACTTTGTTTCTGTGCTTAATAGTTTATTTACAGAAGGTTCTGTGTTCTAGGTTTTATTTACAGGAGGTTCTGTGTTTTCAGGCTTTTTACAAGGGACTCTGTGTTTTAGGAAAATTTACGAGCGGCTCTTTGTTCTGAGTTTCTTTTTGACAGTGATCTCCGTGTTTTAGGGAATATTTACAGTGAGCTCTGATTTAGAGCTTGTTTACAGAGGGCACTGTGTTTTAGGGTTTATTTACAGCTAGCTTTGTGTTAGGGTTTATTTACAGGGAGCTCTCTGATTGAGGGTTTGTCGGTTGTGAGATCTGTGTTTAGGGTTTATTTACAGTGAGATCTGTGTTTTTAGAGTTTATTCACAGGGTTTTCTGTATTTCATGGTTTATTTACAGAGTTTTCTGTGTCTTTGGGTTTGTTTACAGTGATCTGTGTTTTAGGGTTTATTTAGAGTGAACTCAGCATTACAGGGCTTATCTTCAGGGCCCTCTCTTTTTTGGGCTGATTTACACGGTACTCTGTGATTTAGGGCATATTTACCGGAAACTCTGTGTTTTAGGGTGTACATAGATATTAGAGGGCCAGTATGGAGGGAGTGCCAGGCATCAGCCCTCACCCTAACCTCAGCCCAAACCCTAACCTTCGCCATCGGCCTAACCCTAACCAGAACAGGAAAGAGCCTAAGGGACCAAATTGTGGGTACGCACCCTTAAATGGAAGGAGAGGGGCACCTTCTTCCCCCTCTCCCCCAACCCGACCTACACCCCCACTCCCACAACCACACCCTATCCCATCCCCCATCCCAAAACCCTATTCACACTCCCCCTCTACTTTTTATTCTAAACAGGAATCCAAAATTAGCGGTGTGCACCCATAATCCCTATTTCTGGGGGCGCGGGGGTGCTAGATAACCCCCAGATTAAGGTTGCGCCAAAATAAATGCAGACTCTGGCACCCTCTCGCCGTGCCCCCCCCCCCCCCCACCCCGCAACCTGACCTTTATGATAAGGGGGTGGGTGCCTTCCGTCTTTAAAGGGTTGGTTTGTAGGGAGGGCGGGGATAGGGAACTGATGCTGCCTTTCGGGGACCGAGCCGGCAGATCGCAGCAAAGATGAGCACCACCACGGGCGGGCCGCCAGGGGGCTGCAGTCACAAGAAACATCGCATGGGCCCAAGCTATGCCTGCCTTTTTGTAGGTTGCATGGAACAGTCCCTCTTCCGTAGTTACACTGGCCCGAAACCCACCTCTTCCTCAATAACATTAACGACTGTATCGGCGCCGCCTCGTGCTCCCACCAGGAGCTTGAACAGTTCATCCACTTCACCAACACCTTCCACTCCAACCATAAGTTCACCTGGACTATTTCTGATACCTGTTCACCTGGACTATTTCTAATACCTGTCTCACCTTCCTGGACCTCTCTGTTTCCATCTCCGGCAACCACCTAGAAACTGATATCTATTTCACCGACTCCCACAGCTACCTAGAATACATCTCCTCCCACCCACCTTCCTGCAAAAAAAAATCCCCTGTTCTCAATTCCTTCACCTCCGCCACACCTGCTCCCAGGATGAGGCATTCCACTCCAATACATCTCAGGTTTCCTCATATTTCAAGGACCGCAAATCCTCCCCCCGACCCCCACAGTGGTCGAGAACGCCCTTGACCACGTCTCCCACATTTCCCGTAATTCGTGCCCCCTCTCCGCAATAACAACCAAAACACAATCCACCTCATCCTCACGTACCACGCCACCAACCTCTGGATCTAATGTATCATCCTCCAACCATCATCTGCAATCCGACTCCACCAAAGACATATCTCCCTCCCCACCCTTATCTGCTTTCTGTAGGGACCACTGTCTCTGTGACTGCCTTGTCTGCTCCGCACTCCCTTCCAGCCCCAATACACCTGGCACATTTTTCCCTGCAACTGCAAGAAGTGTTACACCTGCCCCTACACCACTCCCCTCACTCCCCATCCCAGGCCCTAAGAACACTTTCCACCTCAAGCAGATGTTCACTTGCACATCTGCCAATGTGGTATACTGCATCCACTGCTCGCATTGTGGCATCCTCTACATTGGAGAAACCAAGTGGAGGCTTGGGGACCGCTTTGCAGAATACCTACACTTTCTTCGCACTGAACAACTGCGCCTCCCAGTCGCGAACTGTTTCAACACCCCCTCCCATTCCTCAGACGACATGTCCATCTTGAGCCTCCTGCAGTGCCACAATGATGTCACCCGAAGGTTGCAGGAACAGCATCTCATATTCCGCTTGGGAAACCTGTGGCCCAATGGTGTCAATGTGGGCTTCATAAGCTTCAAAATCTCTCCTCCCCCACCGCATCCCAAAACCAGCCCAGCTCGCCCTTGCCTCCCTACCCTTGTCCTTCCTCCTCCCTCAAGCCCCAACCTCCGTCTCCTACCTACTAACCTCATTCCGCTCCCTTGACCTGTCCATCCTCCCTGGACTGACCCAGCTCCTTCCTACATCCCCATCTACACTCACCTTTACTGGCTCCATCCCCACCTCTTTGACCTGTCTGTCTCCTCTCCACCTACCTTCTCCTCTGTGTATCTTCTATCCGTCTCCCCCTCTCTCTCTCGTTATCTCAGAACCTCCTTCCCCTTCCCAATTTCTGAAGAAGCATCTAGGCCTGAAACATCAATCTTCCTGCTCCTCTGATGCTTGATCTGCTGTGTTCATCCACCTCTACACCTTGTTATCTCAGATTCTCCAGCATCTGCTGTTCCTACTATCTCTGCTAATGCAGAAAACTTGTTTGATATCCTGCAAGCTATTCAAGTCCTGGGAGACGGTTGCTGAGGGCTGATTAATATTATGCTTCTTCAAACGATGACACGATGGTATTGTTCTGAATAGGTTAGAAAATTAACATGTACTCAGGGATAGACACTGATGTAGACACACGTTTTGCAGCTGTCAGCAAAATAAAGCCGTGAGGATTAAAACTGTGAAAGGGCTGTAAATGGGGTGGAAGGAGCATTTTAATTCAGTCTCCCTTTCATAGTGAAAGGTATGACTAGCTGGCAATTTTTTGAATGAAATGCGGTAATATTAAACAAGCTATGCCAGTAAGAGGTCAGTAAAGTTATGAATGAATGAGAGCGCTAATATGTAGTGCTTGTGGGTACATTGGTAAAGAGGACCTTTTGTACAACAGTATAGTAAAGAGGCTTGCACCAGTAATTATTTACCAAAATTCACTGGAATCTGGGCTGGTTCCCGCAGATTGTAAACTTCCTTTTTAAACACTGGTGTCACATTGGCTGTTTTCCAAAAAGCACATAACTATCGGCCAGTTGGCTTAATTTCGGTTGTTGGGAGAATGCGTGAATCCATCATTAAGGAAAATAATAGCAAGACAACTGGATATAAATTGTCTCATTGGGAACAGCCAGCATGGGTTCATGAAGGGGAGGTCATGTTTAATTAATTTGGTGGAATTCTTTGAGGACATACTTGCATGGTGGACAATGGGGAACCTGTGGATATCATGTATCTGGATTTCAAGAAGGCATTTGACTAGATGCCAAGGCTGCGACATGAGATAAAGTTGCATGACATGACAGGTAATGTATTGGCATGGACAGAGGATTGATTGACTAGCAGAAAACAAAGAGTAGGGGTAAATGGGTGTTTATCTGGTTGGCAGTCAGTGGCTCGTAGTGTGTCTCAGGGATCAGTGTTGGGACTGCAATTGTTTACAATTGATACAGATGATTTATAGTCGGGGATGAAGTGTGGTGTGTCAACATTGGCAGATGACACTAAGATGAGCGGTAGAGCAAAGTGTGCAGAAGAACTGAAGGCCTGCAGATGGTTATACAGTCTAAGTGAGTGGGCAATGGTCTGGCAGATGGAGTTCAATGTCAATAAATGTGAGGTCATCCATTTTGATAGGAATAACAACAAAGTAAGCTATGGTTCAAATGGTAGAAAAATTGCAGCATGTTACTGTGCAAAGTGACTTGGGTGTCGTTGTGCAGGAATCGCTAAAAGTAACATTGCAGCAGGTAATTATAAAGGCAAATAGAATTTTGTCTGTCATTGCGAGAAGGATGGAGTTTAAAAACAGGGAGGCTATGCTGCAGCTGTATCGGGTCCTGATGAAGCTCCACCTGGACTACTGTGTGCAGTTTTGGTCTCCTGAATTGAGAAGGGATATACTCTCACTGGAGGGGGCACAGAGGAGACTGACTTGGTTGATTCTAGACTTGAGAGGGTTGGAATATGAGGAGAGACTGAGTTGGCTGGGATGATACTCATTGGAATTCAGAAGAATGAGGGGAGAGTTTGTAGAAACATACAAGATTATGAAGGGAATAGATAAGGTGGAGACAGGGAGGTTGTTTCCACTGGCAGGTGAAACGAGGAGGAGGCGGGTATAGCTCAAAATAAAAGGAAGCAGATGTCAGACTGAGGACAGGAGGAACTTCTTCACCCAAAGGGTTGTGAATCTGTGGAATACCCTGCCCAGTGAAGCAGTTGAAACTACCTCGCTGAATGTGTTTAAGGCAAGACCAGATCACGTTATGAACATGAAAGGAATTTAGGTTTATGGTGAGCGAGTGGGTGAGCGGAGCTGAGTCTCAAAAAGATCAGCCAGGATCTTATTGAACAGCGGGGCAGTCTCGAGGGGCCGGATGGCCTACTCCTGCTTAGTTCTGATGTTTTTCTATTATAATGTTATAGAGCCTCACAGAAAAAGGATATTTTGAAGCAATTGACCCTACATGACTGAAGACGCGCCAGCCAGAGGTTCAGAGGAAGGATCACCTGACCCAAAACGTTAACTCTTTCTTTTCCCTCACAGATGCTGTCAGACTTGCTGAGCTTTTCCAGCAACTTTGGATATTTTCCCTGATTTGCAGCATCCGCAGTTCTTCCGGTTTTTACTGTGTGTTTTGGTATTTATTTACAAGGGGCTCTTTACTTACAGCCAGCTCTGTCTTTTTGGGTTTATTTGTAAGGGGCCCTGTTTTATGGATAATATACAGGCCGGCTCGATGTTGGGGTGTATTGACAGGTGCTCTGTGCCTTCGGCTTTGTTTAGAAGGAGCCCGGTATTTCACCTTTTACTTCCTGGGGGATATGTGTTCGTGTTCGTTTAAAGGGGTCTCTGTATTTAAGCGTATAATTACAGGGGGTGAAGTTGATATTGTGGAAGTTTGTTTAAACAGGACTCTGTGTTTTAGGGGTTATTTACAGTGAAGCCCGCTTTTTACGGATGATAGACAGGTGTTTGAGGGCCTCTGTGCAGGCGGCTCCGTGTGTGAGGGCGAGGAGTGCGGCTGAAGCTTGGTTTAGTTTGGGCCCGAGGCTGTGGTGAGTGTCGGATTGGGCTAGCGTGAGGACTGAGCTTTTCCAGCAATTTTGTTTTTGTTCCTGATTTTACTGTATCCACAGTTCCTTTTAGTTTTTCCTTTTTTTTAGTGTTTATCTACAGGGGGCTCTGAATGTCAGGGTTTATACACTGGGGTTCCTGTGTTTTGGGCTTTATTTCACGGGTGCTGTTTGTTTCAGGAGGCTCTATTCTTGAGTGTTCATTTACAGGGCCATCTGTGTTTGGGGTTAATTCACTGTGAGCTTCGTGTTTTAGGGGTAATTTCGTGGGTTCTGTGTGTTCGGACTTAGATACGGGGGCTCTGTTTTCGGGTTTAGTTAAAGGGGCCTTTTTTTTAAGGAGTTATTTACAGGGCGCTCTATGTTTTAGGGTTGGACATCAGCGACCATCTCACAATGATCACTCCCACAGATCTGACCCGCCGACAGTCCTGCAATCTGTTAGTCCTGAGCATCTCATCATGTAGCACTCCCATCAATTCTGACCCTCTGATAAAGAGGCACTTTCTCAGACCAACACAGTGACAATGCCACAATTCCTCACGACTGACAAAGTACTAACTTCTGACAGAGGTAATTCCTCAGTATTGAGCCTCCAATAGAAATGCAATACTTCCGTACTGACCTTCTGAATGTGTTGCTCACCATTAATTCTGAACCCGTTCCAATGAAGCTCCTCCTCTGTGTTCAGTCTCTCATAATAATGCACTCTGGCTGTTCTGATCCTCTGACAATGCTGCAATTATGTATGAATTATTATCTTGTATTATCAGTACAGGACTCCCTCAATGCTTCCTCCATTACACTGAGGTCTATCGTTTACATAGGCTCCAACAAACCTGCTCTTATTTAACGGGCCAGGCATTGCTTCACTTGAACAGATTTTGTCAAGTCCTGCTGATGTTTCTGGCAGGACTTTTTCTGACACCTCAGAATTGACCCCTGACAATGTTGCACTCCCCCCTCACTTATGACCGCACCTGAGCTGCAATACCTCGGGGCTAACCTCCTAATTATGTAGCACCCATGAATTCTAAGCCCCTAAAATGAGATACTGCCTCAGTATTGACCCTCTGTTACTCATGCACTAAGTCAGAACAACCCTCCAGCAATGTGACCCTGCCTCAGAACTGACACTGAGAATGAGGCACTCCTTCAGCACTGCATCTTTAATCATACATTACATTGAGACATTCCTTGTGTACTGACCCTTTGAACAATCAGGCATTCCCTCAGTACTGACAGTCTGACGATTGTGCACTCCCTCGGTACTGGACCTCTGATAATGAGGCACTCCCGTAGTACTGACCTCTCATAGACCTGGAACACCTCAGCCCTTATGCTCTGACAGTGTTTCAATACCTCAGTGCTGATCTCCTGACAATGAGGAGCTCCATCAGATTTGACCACCTGACAGAACTGCAATACCTTAGTATTGCCCCTGTAATCAAGTGGCACTCCCTCAATTCTGACCCGATCACAATGAGGCTCTGCCTCTACGCAGTGCCTGAAAATGATGAAATCGCTCAGTGCGGACCCTGTGACAATCAGGCCCTCTCTCATTCTGACCATCTCACAATGCTGCAATACATCATGACTGATTGTGTAATGTGTGGGTCTCTCGCAATTCTAACCCATTTTTCATGAGGCACTGCGTCAGTTTTGACGCTGTTTCAATAAAACAGCCCCACAGTTCTGATACGCTGACAGTGATTCAATACCTCCGTACTGACCCTCTGACAACGAGTCAGTGCCTCAGAACTGCCCCCCTGACAATAAGGGAAACCGTCATACTGACCCACTGCTTCTGAGGCCCTCCCTCCACACTGACCTCCCAGTGCAAAACTATTTCAGTACTGGCCCTTGAAATGTGAGCAACTTCCTTAATTCTGTCCCCCTTAAATGGCAGCACTCCCTCAGCATTGACCCTTTGACAATAACGCACTCCCACATTTCTGACCCTGAGACAATGAGGCACTCCCTCACCCCGATGCTCAGACAGCGCTTCAATACCTCAGTACTGATACTCTGGCAATGAGGCACTCTGTCAGGACTGACCCCAGGATAGAACTGTAATATGTCACAACTGACTTGATAATTGTTTAGCAGCCTCTCAGTCTGACCCCACTACAATGAGGCACTGGATCAGTATGGATCGCCTCTGACAAATGCGCTCCATCAGAACGAAACCTCTCACAAAGAGGGACTGCCTCAAGACAATGCTGTGATTGAGTCAATCTCTTAGCCCTGAATCTCTAATCATGTGGCTCTGTCTCAGTTCTGTCACCATTACCTTGAGACTTACCCTCCGTAATGTTCCTCTAACAATGAGGCACTTCCTCAACACTGACCATCCAGCATGGAGTCACTGCCTCAGCACTGACCACTTGACAACGAGACACTGGTTAAGAACTGACCTGCTCACAGAGCTGCAATACCTCAGTACTGACCCTCTCATCGAGGGACACTATCTGAATTCTCACACCTGCATAATGAGGCACTGCCTCAGCGTTCACCCTCTGACAAACTCCTGACGACCCCCTGTAAAGACTGACAGTCTCCCTGGACGTCCTATAAATACTGACAGTCTGTCCTGGACCCACAATGAACACTGACACACTCCACAGGGAATCTTTGTAAATACCCACAAACACACACACACAGGGACACCCTGTAAATATTGACACACACACACACAACCTGTGACACCCTGTAAATATTGACACACGACCTGGTAATCCCCTGTCAAGACCAACAGAGTCCCCGGGGACACACTGTGAATATTGACACATCTGTGTGACCCCCTGGAAATACTGACAAAGCCCCTGAAATCACCTGTAAAACTGACACACTCCGTGGGACCCCCTGTAAATATTGACACAGTCCCAGCAAATCCTGAAAATACTGACAGTCCCTGGGACCCTCTGCAAAGACTGACGCATTTCCCGCGGCCCCCTTTAAATACTGAAAAATTCCCGCGATCTGCAGGGGTTCAGGGACGGTGTCAGTATTGACAGGGGCTCTTGGTGAGAGTGTCAGTATTTACAGGGTGTTCCGGGGAATTTGTAATTATTCACAGGTGCTCCCGGGAGTGTGTCAGTAGTTGCAGGCGGTCCCATGGAGGGTCAGTATTTACAGGGCGTCTCAGGGATTGTGTCAGGATTGACAGGGAGACTTGGGGAGAGCGTCAGTAGTTACAGGGGGGCCCGTGGACTTTGTTTTTTCAGCGGGTGTTCGGGAGAGCTACAGTATTTCAAGGTGGTCCCAGGGAGTGTGCCAGTGTTTACAGGGATTCCAGGGGAGTGTGTCAGTATGCACCGAGCCCCTATAAATTCTGACACGCTCCGCAGGACTCCCTGTAAATACTGACATAGTACCTGAGAATCCCTGAAAATGCCACCACACTCCCAGGGACCCTCTGTAAACGCTGACACATTTCCCAGGGCCCGCTTTATACACTGAAAAATTCCCTCGGCCTCCTCTGTATACTGACACACATCCCCGGACCCTTGTACGTATAGACACACTCTACACAACTAACCACAAATACTGGGATATCCCGTAAATACCGACACACACCTCACGACACACTGTAACTACTGTCACATTCCCTGGAATCCGCCGAAAATACTGAGAAACTCCCTGGGGCTGCATGTAAATACGGACACATTTCCCAGGGACCCCTCTAAACACGAACACATTCCCTGGGACTTCACCTAAACACTGACACATTCCACCGAACCCCCGTAAACACTGATAAACTCCCAGGACCCCCTGGAAATAATTACACATTCCCCATTCCCCCTGTAAATACCGATACACAGCCCGGAACTCCCGTAAAAACTGACACACTCGACCCCCGGATACCGATACTCTCCCTGGGACACCCTGCAAATACTGATGCAATCACCGGGACCCCTGTAAATTCTGTCACACTCCTCGGGAAGCCCTCTAAATACTGACATATTCCCTAGACACCCTTTAAATACTGGCAAAGTCCCAGAGAACCCCTGAAAATACTGCCACACTCACCAGGACCCTTTGTAAATACTGATATATTCCCCGGGACCAGCTGCAAATATTGACACATTCCCTGTCCCCGCTTTTAGTACTGAGAAACTCCCTGGGACTCCCTGCATATAATGACACATTTCCCAGGGTCCCCTCTAAACACTGCCACACTCCCCAGGAGCTCCTCGAAATACGGACACACAGCCCCAGATCCCTGTACAGACAAACTCCCTGCGACCCACTGTAAATCTTGACATACTCCCTGAGACCCCCAGGAAATACCGACACACCACCCCTCCCGGGACCCCCTGGAAATACCAAAACACTGTAGGGATTCTCTGATTCTATTCTATGATGCCCTTGTCCTGTGAATGAATGAATAAATAAAGAAACCTGGTGAAGCCGCCAAACAGCATAGCCAGCAAGTGATAGACACAGCAAAGTGACCCCACCATCAATGGAGCAAATCTGAGCTCTGCAGTCCTGCCACATCTTGTCATTTACTGTGGTGCACAATTAAACAACTGATTGGACGTGAAGACTCTACACATATCCCCATCCTCAATGATGGAAGAGCCCAGCACATCAGTGCAAAAGATAAGGCTGAAGTATTCATAGCAATCTTCAGCCAGAAGGGCCAAGTGGATGATTCATCTCGGGCGCCGCCAGCATCACAGATACCGGTCTTCAGTAAATTCAATTCACCCCACGTGATGTCAGGAAACACTTGGAGACACTGGATACTGCAAAGGTCACAGGCCCTGACAATATTCTGGCAATAATACTGAAGACTTGTGCTCCAGAACGTGCCGCTCCCCGTGCCAAGCTGTTGCAGTGCAGTTTCAACACTGGTATCTACCCGACAATGTGGAAAATTGCCCAAGTATGTGCTGTATTGCAAACATAGGACAAATCCAACCTGGCCATATACTGCCCCATCAGGCTGTACTCAATCATCAGGAAAGTGATAGAAGGTGTCAGTAACATTGTTATCAGGCAGCACCTGCTCAGCGACGGCCAGTTTGGGTTACGTCAGGGCAGCTCAGCTCCTGACCTCATTACAGCCTTGGTTCAAACATGGACAATACAGCTGCATTCCAGAGGGGAAGTGAGAGCTCCAGCCCTTTACAACAAGACTACATTTGACCAAGTGTGGCATCAAGAAGCCCGAGCAAAACTGGACTCAATGGGTATAAGGGGACAAATTCTCCACTTGCTGGAGTCATACCTGGCACGCAGGAAAATGAATGATCTTATTGGAGGTCAGATATCTTAGCTCCAGGGGATCCCTGCAGGAGTTTCTCGGGGCAGTGTCCGAGATATAACCATCTTCAGCTGCTTCATCAATGAACTTGCATTCTTCATAAGGCCAGAAGTTGGGATGTTCCTGATGATTGCACAATGTTCAGCATCATTCATGATTCCTCAGATCCTAAAGCAGTCCTTGTCCAAATGCAACTAGATCTGGGCAATACCCAGGCTTGGTCAGACAAGTGGAAGTTACATTCACACCACAGAAATATCAGGCAATAACCGTCACCAACAAGAGACAACCCCCCCGCCCTTGACAAACAATTTGTTACATTCACTGCATCCCACACTGTCACCGTCGTGGGGGTGAGCTTTGAACAAAAACTGAACCAGACTCACCAGATAAACACAGTGACTACAAGAGCAGGTCAGAGGTGAGGAATGCTGCGGCGACTAACCCACCTCCTGATTCCGCAGAACGTGTCCACTGTCGACAAGGCATAAGTCAGGACTGTGATGGAACGCTCCCCATTTACCAGGATGGCTGCATCTGGAACAACATGCAAGAAGCTTGACTCCATCCAGGACAAAGCAGCCCGGTTCATTGACACGATATCGACAATCATCCACTCCCTCCACCACCAATGATGAGCGGCCTCAGCAGCACTGTGTACGATCTACAAGATGCACGGCAGAAATTCGCCAAAGCTCCTCATGCAGTACCTTCCAAACCCATGACAGCTTCCATCTCGAACGACAAGGGCATCAAGTACATGGGAACACCTCCTTCAATCCCACTCCAAGCCACTCGTGATTCTGATTTAGAAATATATCCGGAATCCTTCACTGCGACTGTTCAAAAGATGGGAATTCCCTCCCTCATGGCACTGTGGGGGCAACCCACAGCAGGCGAACTGCAGCGGTTCGAGAAGGCAGCTCACCACCAACATCTCCAGGGCAATTAGGGATGGGCAATAAATGCTGGACCAGTCAGTGACACACACATCCAACAAATAATTGAAGAAACAAACTCTTATTAATTGCAGTGATTTTTCACAGTCTCACAGCCAGCCATGCCTCATATACACACATATTAGTGACAATGTGGTGACCGTAACCAGACCCACAGTGAGCCTGGGCTCATCCACACTCCTCCCAGTCACATTTCTGATTTGAAAAATACACCTTTTTCACAAGAAATCTCTTTGTATATGTGCAATGTCACAACTGCAGTTGCGTTCTGTCCAGATGCATATCAAATAAACAAATAAAGCATTGGACTTTGGCTCCACCCAATGAACCAAAGACCTCTCATAGACATACAACAAAAATATTTACATACATGTGAGACACGGGGAGGGTCCGATAACTGAATGGACCCTCATTTACCTTCAGCAGGAAAACCTCAGACAGTGGTCCTTCCCGACTGTGCCTCGGCAACAGCAGCCCCATCGTCCCAGTTATGCCCCAAGCTTTTAGTGCATCCCAGTTATGCCTCGTGGACACACCACCTGGTTACTGACAGGGAGCCTGGCAGCATCTACACGCTTCCGCGTCATGATGCGGTGACTGTAAATGGTCTCACAGTGGCCCTGGCCTCATTCGCACAACTCACAGGAAGTCCTACTTGACTGTAAACGGTCTGACAATTGCCCTCACCTCACTGACACACCTCCAGTAATTATACAGGGACACAAAACAGTCTCACACCGAGCATGGCCTTATTTACACTCCTCCCAGAAACTAAACAGTGATTGTAAACAGTATCACAGTGGGCCTGGCCTCATCTCCATGCTTCCGACTTACTATACGGTGACTGTGAACAGTCTCACAGCAAGTCTGTCCTCATCCGTGCACCTCCCAATAACTATCTGCTGAAGGTAAACATTGAGCCTGGCCTCATCCACACACTCCCTGTAACTATACGGTAACTGTAAAAGGTCTCACACTGAGCCGAGAGAGAGGAGGAACTGCTAATGCTGGAGTCTGCGAGAACGAGGTGTGGGCTGGATGAACACAGCACGACAGGCAGCATCAGAGCAGCAGGAAAGCTGATGTTTCGGGTTTCACCCACAGCCACTTCCAGGGCAGTGTACTGTGGCACAGGCCAACAAGGTGCACATAAACAATCTGACAGGTCGTGCCCTTCTCACCACCCGCCAATCTATGTTTTGTTGTTTGTTGGAAAGTTCTGATGATGACACATTGTACCGAATGACTTTGTCAGTCTGCTCTGGGAACTACACGACAGGATCCAGCCTCTCCTTTTCCCACAGGGTCTCGAGCATGCTGCGTGCTGACCACGACCTGATGGACTGGCGGTCAGAGGTTTGTTTCTTTGCAAATTTCACAACAAAGGACATATGTTATAGAACGGTCCAACTACTTGGAGCTTTCCGTGGCAGAGAGGCCAGTCCCTTCGTTCGCAACACTGGGATCAGGTCGTACCTCAGTACATAGTGACACTTGGTCTTTGCGTACTGAGAGTCTACACACAGCTTAATGCACAACAAGGTGGACATCAGGATGAGGGTGACATTGGGTACGTTCTTCCCCCACTTCGTCAGAGCTCAGTACATGGAGTTGTTGCAGACACGGTCTATCTTAGGCTTCCAGTAGGAATGGAAGATGGCTCGGATGAGGGAAACAGTGCAGTGTGGGTGATGGACCAGAACTGTGCCATGCACAACGACAGAGAGTGCCTCACACCTGATGACCAGGATTTTACCCACAATGTGCACCTCCCAAGGCTTTCTGCACGCCCCAGGCTCTCTGAACTGTGTGCCCAGCACTTTTGGGTGATCTGCCCTGACGGTGAAGGGAATGAAGGATCATTCAGGCCAGATCCCAAAGAACATGGCCTCACTCTCGTCTCGATTTACCGTGGCTCCCGAGGCCAGTTTGAAAGGGTCACAGGATGCTCATGAACCTGCGCACTGACACTGGGGCTGAGCAGAGATTGGTGACATCGTTATCGTACAGGGACGCTTTGACCTGCAGGCCCGCTCTACCTGGAATAATCACACTTCTCAGGCTCACATCCTTCCTGATGGACTCAGCAAAGGGCTCGATAGAGTGGGCAGCCCTGCCAGACCCTGGATCTGATGGGTAAGCTCTGTGATTCCCATACGCAGATTGAGACTGCGCTAATGATGTCGGTGTCGATCTGTCGGGCCCAATTGCAGATTCTCTCCCCAAAGCCCATGTTGGTATGCAAAATCCTGCCAAAGGCCTTCTCTTGGTCCAGGCTGATGAGGCGGGTATCCACCCCTCTGTTCTGCCTGCCGGTGATCGTATCCCTAGGAGCACGAGGCTCTCAGAGATCGTCCTGTCCCCTGCAGCACAGGTTTGGTCAGGGTCAATCACCAATCGCAGAGCAGACCTGACCCAGTTACAAATGACTGAGACAGGATTTTGTAGGCTACATTCGCCAATTATATTGGTCGCTGCTTTCTAACTTCCTCCCTCAATCCCTTCCACTTGCAGGTCAGGGTGATGATACCATTCCTCATGGATTTGCGCATAGCACCTGACAGAAGCATACTGTCGTACAGCTCCAGCAGCCTGAAGGATGAACAGAGCTCGATACGTTTGTCTCAATCTGACATCCTGACAACACCAAGCTCCAGCAGGCCCTGGCCACTCAACTCCCAAAGAGCTGAATACAACTCGGCTGGCAAGGCATCACCTCCCAGAGTTTTTATTCTTTTCTTAGGACTCCAAGGCCTTCACCAGCTCATCCAGAGATAATGGTCGGTCCAGGCTCTCCTGCGTGGTGTTGTCGAAGACCCCCAGGATCGAGGACAGGAATGACTGGGAGTCACGGCACTGTCTGTGGGCATAGTGTCATAGGGACTGGCGTAAAAGGATTTGCTGAGCTTCAGGATGTCAGATTGAGACAAACTTATCGAGCTATGTTCATCCTTGAGGCTGCGGAGCACAGAGCTCTCCTTTCGCATCTTCAAGAAGGAATGTGAACACATCTCATCAGGTCACATGCAGCTTTCAAGGACACTGATTAGGCCTCCATTGGAATACTGTATCTAATTCCAGTCTCCGTGCTGTCGGAAAGATGTTGTGAAACCGGAAAGGTTTCAGAAAAGATTCACAAGGATGGTGACTGGGTTGGAGGGTTAAAGCTAAAGGATGAGGGTGAACAGACTGGGGCTATTTTCCCTGGAGCATCAAAGGCTGAGGGATGACCTGATAGAGATTAGGAACAGCGTGAGAGGCATGGATAGGATTTATAGACATTCCCTTTGCCCTGGGGTGGGAGAGGCCATAACTGGAGGGCATAGGTTTAAAGTGAGAGGGGCAAGATCTAAAAGGGATTTAAGGTACATTATTTTCATGCAGAGGGTGGTGTATGTATGAAATGAGCTGCAAGAGAGGGGCCTGGAAGCTGGTACAATTTCAACATTGAAAAGCCATGTGAATGGGAAAATGAATAGGAAGAGTTTGGAGGGATATGGGCCACATGCTGGCAAATGGGACTACATTTATTTAGGATATCGAGTCAGCATGAACAAGTTGGACCAAACGGTCTGTTTCAGTGCTGTCTGTCTCTGACTGTTATTCTCTCTTGGTCCACAGTGCAGACCCTGAACCGCAAGATTATCTTGGAGGCCTCCAAGGCAGAGAGTGAGGCTTGCTGCCTCGACACCTCCTGGGGCTGCTCCGTGACAGTGACCCAATTGTCTGTAGTAAGAGTAGGTTTTGCATGGGTTTCTGGAGTTTGAACAGTTTTGCCCAACTCTCTCTCACCTTCTGAACACTTTTCAGGACAAAGAGCTTCTTGGTATTCCCTTTGACTGCCTCCCACCGAGTGCAAAAAGTGTCTTCATCGTTCTCCAACCTGTGTGCTGTCTTTTGAGCTTCTTCCTGATTTATCTGGGGTCAACAGTTTCACATTCAGCTTTCATGTCCCCTTGCCAGCCCGCTGGCCATCCTGTAGGTGACAGTCAGCCAGCAGGAGGCACTAGTAAGAGAAGAACAAGGCTTGACTTCAATGGATATGATCGAGGACGTATGGCGCAAACAGGAAATCTATCCAATGGGTGTATAGACCCGTCTGGCTATGACGAGTTTCTACTCTATGCTCAGTCTGCAGGGGTGCTGAAGATGTTATGCAGCTTCGCAACTTTAACCGTTTCCATCAGAAATCTGGACGTCGAGTCCAGTTCACTGTCATACCCTCTATATTGTTCATTCGTGCCGATGATGCAGCTGAAGTCTCTGGCCAGAATGACTGGCCTGGACATCACCAGCAGCAGTGGAAGCAGGACGGCCAACCCCTCACTCTTTCCCAGTGGGGTCTCCATGTTAATTACTCCGGGAAGCGTTTCTGTACGAGCCTGGCCTGATCTACACATCTCCCAGGAACTATATGGTAACTGTAAACAGTCTTAAAGTGAGCCCGATTGATTCACCCTCCTATCAGTAACTTGCCAATGATTATTACCTGTTTCACAATCAGTCCAGTCTGATCTTCTCTTCCTCTGAGTGAATCCTTTCTGTCCTCTTCCATTCAGCCTTTGAGAATACAGCCAGATTCCCCTTCCGGCTGCATTTCATTCTCCTCACTGTGTCAGTGCTGCCACATACATCACCTGTCTCTCCATTTCCCTCTGCAATAGTTCTTGTGAAACCCATCCCCCTCCCCGCCCCACCTTCCAGCTGCAATGTTGGAAGATCACCACATTGGGCATTGCCATGAGTGCTCCAGCTCATTCATATTTCTTCACAAAACAGAAACACAACTCATCAACAAGAATAAGTGGCAGGCAAATGAGATACATCGTACATCTAAAAGCAGTTTGTTGTTCAAAAGTGGAACTAACTTTAATTTGTATGCGTATAATAGAATCAAGAAGAATAATACATATCTAGCATGCAGCTCATTTCACTGAACGCATTTGTGCAAATAAATGATATCTCTGCAGTTCAACCAATTCCAACAGCATAACATTAGAGACAGAACATTTGGAAATGATACAGAAATTTCAGATACTAATGATTTAGAGGAGTACAGATGAAGATCGGGGAAACTGAACATGGTGTATACACAAAAATCCATTTCGCAAATGGAATTCCTGATTCAGGCAATTACATCTCTCTCCCTCAGTCTCAAACGGTCTTCTTCCCATTCGATTTTCTTCCACTCTCTGGGCCACCCCCAATCAGCAGTTCCCTTTCCCTCCCCAGTTTGGCCTCATGCCTTCCTTTACAGGGGTATGTACCTTTCTAGTACATGTTTGATTTTCGATGAACACACTGCGCTGGTTTGTGACCAGGTCGGCCAGTTTGACCTCAAAGAATATGAGTTGCCTGATTGGTCCATATTAACAGCCCAAATCAGGGAGCCCTGGCTGACAGATAAGAAGTGTGAGGGTCAGAGATGCTGACACCCTGGTAACTATCTGTGCATGAGGCAGTGCTAAAGTTGAAGACAGTTCATTTGTAAATAAAAGTTGAATTGGAGATCGACATTGGCCTCAGTGTATTTAAAATACTCATTTAAAATACATCTCCAGCACTGGGTTTGAATAGTCTTGTTATCCTTTTGTTATCAAACATCTCTATGTGCAGTGATCAGCAGGGTTATAACATGGAGATGTGGGAACAGGATTGTTTAGATTCCCGACAGTGTGGAAACAGGCCCTTTGGCCCAACAAGTGCACACCAAACCTTGGAGCATCCCACTCAGACCCACGCCCCTGAACACTATGGGCAATTTAGCATGGCCAATCCACCTACAGTGCACATCTTTGGACGGTGGGAGGAGACCGGAGCACCTGGAGGAAACCCACACAGACACAGGGACAAGGTGCAAATTCCACACAGACAGTTGCCTGAGGCTGGAATTGAACCTGTGCCCCCAGTGCTGTGAGGCTGTAGGTGTTTGTTGCGAACCGAGTGGAGGTGTTCTGCAAAGCGGTCCCCAAGCCTCTGCTTCGTTTCCTCAATGGACAGCAGGTCAGGAGTGAGGGGGCAAGTCGCTGTGAGCGGGTCAGGAGTGAGGGGGCAAGCCACTGTGAGCGGGTCAGCACGGAGGGGCAAGTCGCAATGAGCGGGTCAGGACTGCAGAGAGAAGTCGCTGTGAGCAAGTCAGGACTGCAGGGGCTAGTCACTGTGAGCGGGTGAGGATGGAGGGGGGAATTCGCTGTGAGCGGGTCAGGACGGAGGGGGCAAGTCACTGTGACGAGGTCAGAACTGGAGGGGGAATTCGCTGTGAGCATTTCACTGAGGCACTGTATCTCATTTCCCTCTGTCAGTGCATCCCATTTGTCTCAGTCACTGCATCCCTATTCCCTCATTCACTGCATCCCCATTTCCCACAGTCACTGCTTCCCATTTCACTCAGTCACTGCTTCCCATTTCACTCAGTCACTGCTTCCCATTTCACTCAGTCACTGCTTCCCATTTCACTCAGTCACTGCTTCCCATTTCACTCAGTCACTGCATCCCATTTCACTCAGTCACTGCATCCATGCTGCATAGTCCATTCTATGTATACATGTGGTATAAAATCCTTACTTGGATGTTCATTTCCTCTTGTAATAACATGTGGCATCCATGAGCATCCTTAATCACTTGCAGTTAATTGGGAAGCCTGGTACAAACACCAGATAGCATGACAGTCCTAACAGAATGCTTTTTCCAATGCTTTAAACAGAAAGTCATGTGTGTCTCAGTGAATAAAAATCCTCCTCATTTTACCCCAATTAAATCTCATAACAAAGGGAGTATGTCTGAAAGTCGTCTCATCCGAAGGAAAACAGACTTGCTCCGGGAAAGCTGCTATAATATATCAAGAAAAATATATATGAAATGATTCTAGAAATTTCTGCAACACAAAGATCAAAGGAAACAATAGTTTGATGAACACACTGTTAAGTGTTGCACTTACACATCACATTTTGGAAAACAAACCACACTGATTTTCTACTTTATAAAAAATATGTTCCAAGTCTTCATTATGCAGCACTGCAGTGAACTGAAAAGGTGTAGACTTTTAGCCTGCAGAGAAAGCATGTGCAGAAGTTAAAACAAACAAAAAAAGCCACTTCTGTCCTAAACAGACAATATTCTATTACAAAAAGGCAGGGAAGTTGAAGAATACAGCATCATGCTACCTGCAGAGATAGAGTTTTGTCTGTGTCGTAAAAAACAAAAGAACTGTGGGCACTGTAAATCAGCAACAAAAGCAGAAGTTGCTCGAAAAGCTCAGCAGGTCTGGCAGCATCAGTGAAGAGTGAGATCTGAGTAAGGGTCACAGGACGTGAAACATTAACTCTGACATTGTCTACGTCATAGTGAGTTATGTCTATTGCTTCAGCAAAATCGAACCAACTCTGAATGAAAATCAATGCTTAAGAAATATCCAAAACATCCGCTGTCCCCGTTGTGGCTTTCTCTACATTGGGGAAGCGATGCAGAGGCTTGGGGACCGCTTTTCAGAACACCGACACTCAGTTTGCAATAAACAACTGCACCTCCCAGTCACGAACCATTTCAACTCCCCCTCCCATTCCTGAGAGGACACGTCCAACCTGGGCCTCCTGCAGTGCCATAATGACGCCACCCCAAGGTTGCAGGAACAGCAACTCATCTTCTGCTTGGGAACCCTGCAACCCAATGGTATCAGTGTGGATTTCACAAGCTTCCAAATCTCCTGTCCTCCCACTGCATCCCAAAACCAGCCCAGCTCGTCCCTGCCTCCCTAACCTGTTCTTCCTCTCACCCATCCCCCCTCCCACCTCATGCCGCACCCCTATTTCCCCTCATCCCGCTCCCTTGACCTGTCCGGCCTCCCCAGACTGACCTATCCCCTCCCTGCCTCCCTATCCATACTCTCCTCTCCACCTATCTTCTCCTCCATCCATCTTCCATCCGCCTCCCCCTCTCTCCCTATTTATTCCAGAACCCGCACCCCCTCCCCATTTTCTGAAGAAGGTTCTCGGCCCGAAACGTCAGCTTTTGTGCTCCTAAGATGCTGCTTGGCCTGCTGTCTTCATCCAGTTCCACACGGTGTTATCTCGCATTCTCCAGCATCTGCAGTTCCCATTATCTCTCCAAAACAAAGGCTGCTGTCTTTCAAAACCCAATCTCAGATTTTGCAGATAGTCCTTACCCTGAAAAAATACCAAATATGTATAAACAGGAAAACTGGAGGTGAAACCATTCAAAAAATTTTCATTGGCACAACAAATGTTCCAACTGGAAAAGCAGGTTAAGCACCTGTATATAAGGAAACTTTAAACAGACACTTACAGCCAACAAATGTGAGAAATATCCATTTCTTGCTGGATTACCAATTTTGCTGTTGGGAAAATAGGCCTAGGCTTAGCAATGTAAATTCAAACAAGATAGCCCCCTCTCAGAACTCAACACTCACAGTCGCAGAGTTCTGTTTTCACAGGTGGGCGTATAATAGCATCAAGCACAATACACCAAATCTTCTTTGGTACCTTTTCCTTCCATAAAACTGCTTTTAGTAGATGCGCACAGAATTCATTTTATACACGTTGAACAGTTGCTAAGTTCAAGACGCCAGTTCCAGCACTTGGACTTGCATCTGCTTCATCATCAAAACAGAACAAAATAAAGACCCACTCCTTGTAAGTCACGTTTTCCATTTTTAGTGACAAGGTGAAGTGCGAGAACTGCTCACTTGATGTTAAAATCTCTTAAGTATGTACCTATATATTTCAATTCTGTGAAATATGTGGAATGAGTTCGAGAGAAGGATTAATTTTGTTGCGCTGGGAGAGAGCTGGGACAGTTAAAATAGGTTGAATGGCCTCCTCCCATGCTAAAAATGTCCATAACTGTTCTTGGCCCTGCTAAATTGAAGTGGCCATCCTTTCATTATGACTGTGAGACGCAGCATGTTACGATAGATGGCACAATGAAGAAATCCTTTGTTATTAATGAATTTTTCAGCACTCGGCATTCTTCTGAAGTCAAATGTTCGATATGTACCTGTTGCACTGACTTGGTTCCAAACAGTTATAATGTGGAGGTGCTGGTGTTGGACTAGTATAGACAAAGTCAGAGGTCACATGACATCAGGTTATAATCTGACACGTTTATTTGAAATCACACAAGCTTTGGGAGTGCAGTCCCTTCATCAGGTGCGGTCAGGGAGGAAAACACACAGACACACAATTCATAAGCAGACAGATCAAAACATCATACAACTGGTGTGAGTGGAGTGTCAGATAGTAAGTCTTCATCCAGGATGTTTGTTTGTTTGCAGATATTTTGTTGAAGAAACACACAACTTGTAGTTACAGTCAGTGTGGTATCTTATACATTCTTGCTTTTGAAATAAAGGTTAAAACTCTCAGACAGATTCTGAACACAAGCCTCTAAACTACAAGTCAGAGTCTGACCTGAGATGCCACCTTTTGTACATTCCTGTTGTGCTGCCTGATTATCATGACAACACAGCACTGACATTGGCTTTATAAACGCTTTACTTGCCTCGAACACTCTTGGTCACCTGTACAGAGTTATTATCTGACACTCCACTCACGCCAATTCTATGATCTTTTGATCTCTCTGCTGATAAGCTGTGTCTCTCTGTGGTCACCTCACGAACTGCACCTGATGAAGGGGCTGCACTCCAAAAGCCTTTGAGATTTCAAATGAACCTGTTGGACGACAAGCTGGTGTCATGTGACTTCTGACTTCAAACACTTGGAGAATGTGTTTTCAATCCTACCGTGACTTGACAATAAGTCAACTTCTTAAAATTTATAAAATGAGAATGTCAAGTGAAGTATGTCGAACCTTGAGCGTTTAAAAAAGCAAATATTACAACCACAGTCCAGTCAGACAGTAAAGACAGAAGGAATGATTGAATCGACTGTGTCTGACACCACACAATTAATCCCCCTTATGGAAGAAAGGTTGGCTGCGTTCTCTTTCTTCAGGAACATCCAGCTAATACCACCTTACCACTGCTTGTTTTATTCATCTGGTCTTCCATCTAATTCCTTGCAGTCTTGGTCAAACCTTGATGTAATTTATTCAAATTTTCAATGAAATAAATTTAACTTTATATTCCACAATTTTAACATCTCCTTTTAAGGTTTGAACAGTTCAGTTCGTACAGTGCACATCTTGTGTTATTAACTGGAGAACATGGTGGAAAAATCAAGATATATTGACAAGTAAACAAATGGCTAACTTCTGTTTCCTTGTCAGTAATGCCTTTTGAACAGAACATGAAGTTGCGCAACTATGTAGAGATAACAATTTAAAACTGGGAAGACCACTTTGTGGTCCCCACGCCAATCTCTATTCACTACCTACTGATTGCATTACTCCGCCTTGGCAACAATGTAATATTACGCTTGTCTCAGCACAACCTTGGCATCTTGTTTATCCCATGATGAACGTCCGACCACACATTCATGCAATCCCTGAAGCTGTCTCTTTACATCTTTTCAATCCTGCCTACCTGTCTCTTGTCTTGGCTCATTAGCAGTGAAACCTTCGTCTGGAACTACTTCACTTCTGGACCTGACAATTCCAATGCATTCCCTGTTGGAGTCCCACATTTGCCCATTGAAAACTTGACGTCGTCTAAAACTCTGCTGCCCGAGTCTCACCTTGAACCAAATCCTCTTCTCTGTACTTTCTACCTGACTGATACTATTAACAGTAATTTTATTAAATTCTCATTTTTGTTTACAAATCGTTCCTTGGCTACGCCTATCGCTATTTTCGTAATCTCCACCAGTCCAACTATACTTCAGGATATCTGCACTCGTCTAATTATGTACTCTTGCCCACTCTTGATTTTAAATGGCCCACTACTAGTTGCCAAACATTTAATTGTGTCGGCTTCAAACCCAAGAAGAGACTTCCTACACCTTCAGCGAGCAAACTCACATCCCGAACCTCAACCCGAGCAACAAATCTTCTCAAAACTCGCTAACTTCCTACACCTCTTAGCCTCTGGACGTTTCCTCTTTTAAGGCACTTTTTAAAACAATCCTCTTTCATCAAGCTCTTGATCGTCAGAACTAACAACTTAATAAGGCTCAGTTGTATTCTGGGATCGTGAATACTCCTTTCAGACGCCTTCAAAGTTTCCCTCCATTAAAGAGATTTTATAAGTGGTTCAAGTCATTGCCAAGCAGAGGGGGACGAATTGGGGAGTTACTTCAAAGAGCTATGATATGCCAAACGACCTCCTTCCACACTGGCCAACTCTGATTCTACAAAAACAAAAACGATTTTCAGACTTGGGAAGATCCCTCAAAAATGTCCCAAGTAACCAGCTTATGGGCAGAGTCGAGCTGCTGAGATGATAGACCAGGATTTAGGGGTACCAGGAGTGATAATATGCTGAACACAATCAAATTTTGAGGTTGTAGAATGATATGGTCTTCATCATTTTTGACACTTGGACCATTTTCCTTCCTTTCCACAGAACAAGTCAAATAGCGGCAGCACAATGTTGCATGGCCGCTCAAGCCTGCTCCACCGTCGATGATGATTGTGGCTGGTCTTCCACATCAATTAAACTTTGGCTCATATCTCATCCTCTTCTCAAAACATCGATCTATTCACGTGTAGTATCCCTCTCGCTAACTTCATGAGAATTCATTCCAATCACTGAACTCCTAACGCTGACCCACCCCAGGTCAAAAAATTCAGCTGAGATCAGGAACTGATCTCGCCTGTATGGCTGAGCTGGCTTTTAAAATGTTTGCCAGTGAGAGAGTCCCAGTGAGAAACATTCATTAAAAAAAAAATTGCATGGATTGCTCTCCAATCCTAAACTCTATTCAAATTCAGTTGGTTTGTGATGCAGAGTGATGCCCTGCAGAGAGGGCTCAATTGCCATACCAGTGAGCTTACCACAAAGGGTCTTCGCCTCAACCGCTCTACTTGACTGAGGCATGGTGATCTTCAGGTTAAATCATAACCAGTTGTCTCTCTCTAAGGAGTCGCCAAATGGCGTGCTCAGACTTTACCTTTAACCCTGATAACATGGCAACAAACAGATAATTTAGCTGATGTCACTGACTAATAGAATCCTCAATTATACTGATATTCATGTTGTGATATCATCAGAAGGCATGCTCAACTAAGTTTTAATTTGCAAATTAAGTTAACAACCATTCAATCAATATTACTGAAGTACTCATATTACTGATCGTCTCGATACAACATTGTGGTTACATCTGTTCATAAGTGAAGTGTAATGTAATTGCACTTACTGTGGTTTTATCAATGTGATCCTGCAATGAGTCAATAAGCAGGTCACCCACAGGTTGCCCATCAGTGTGGACACCCTCAGCTGTTATCACATGAGCCTCAAGATCATCCAGCACTTTCTGCAGTTCTTGAAGTTTCTCCAACGCCTTTTCCACCTGTTTCTGCCAGTTGCTCGCACGGGTTTTCAATTGCTCCCAATTTTCCTTCACTTCTGTTGACTGGTTGCGGACAGCTTTGGCAATTCTCTGGGCTC
This sequence comes from Stegostoma tigrinum, assembly GCF_030684315.1. Taxonomy (NCBI): domain Eukaryota; kingdom Metazoa; phylum Chordata; class Chondrichthyes; order Orectolobiformes; family Stegostomatidae; genus Stegostoma; species Stegostoma tigrinum. Next base: position 902,122 of record NW_026728818.1, read on the forward strand.
TCTCTTCCGGGGAAGGTTCTGGAAATGTGAAGTGCAAATAATTTATCAACTATTCATGATTTTGATCGATAGATTTTCTTTCTAAACCCCTTTCCTTTAAAAGGTCTCTCTGGACTTTCTCCTGAAATTGGGATATATAAGACTGAAGCACATCAATGATAAATTCTGTAATTAGCCAGGAGGTCGTGGAGCCATGAACAGAGAATCACAGAGAACCAATACAAAGCCAAATAAAATTCCGCAGATATTTGAAATTTGTCACGACCAAGGAAGCTTTAAAAAAGGAAAAGGATGAGTGACTAAATGGGTACAATTCTCAACAAAAGATTTGAAAAATCCTTTCAGGATATCTTTCATAGCTATGAGACAAACATCCAACACAAACCAACTTTCATCTTTCAGGACTGGCAAGTTAGAATGATAAACCCAAAGTCTACCCTGCATAGTTCTCTCTCGAACTCACTTAATGAGGTTGTTAAGAGATGTAGAGATAACAAAGTGTGCAGCTGGATGAACACAGCAGGCCAAGCAGCATCTGAGGAGCACAAAAGCTGACATGTTGGGCCGAGACCTTTCATCAGAAAAGGGGGAGGGGGAGAGAGTTCTGAAATAAATAGCGAGAGAGGGGGAGGCGGATCAAAGATGGATAGAGGAGAAGATAGGTGGAGAGGAGACAGACAAGTTAAAGAGGTGGGGATGGAGCCAGCAGAGGTGAGGTAGGTGGGGAGGTAGGGAGGGGAGAGGTCAGTCCGGGGAGGACGAACAGGTCTCCGGGGCGGGAAGAGGTTAGGAGGCAGGAAATGGGGGTGGGGTTTGAGGTGGCAGGATGGGATAGGTGGGCTGGTTTTGGGATGCGGGAGGGGGAGGGGTGATTTTGAAGCTTGTCAAGTCCACATTGATACCATGGAGTGCAGGGTTCCCAAGCGCAATATGAGGTGCTGCTCCTGCAACCTTCAGGTGGCATCGTTGTGGCACTGCAGGAGGCCCAGGATGGACATGTTACCTGAGGATTGGTCGGGAGAGTCGAAACAGTTCGCGACTGGGAGGTGCAGTTCTTTAGTGCAAACTGAGCACAGGTGAAGCGGTCCCCAAACCTCTGTTTGGTTTCCCCGATGTAGAGGGGGCCACAATGGCAACAGTGGATACAGTCTACCACATTAGCAGATGTGCAGGTAAACATCTGTTTGATGAGGAAATTCTTCCTGGGGCCTGGGATGGGGGCGAGGTATCGGGACCAGTGAATTTTCAACGTTGTGATGACAACATTTATGGATATGCAGGGAAAAGTGCTGGGTGTAGTGAGTGCTAGAGGGGAGTGTGGAGCGGATAAGGGTGGTGGGAAAAATGTCTTTGGTGGTGGGGTCGGATTGCGGATGGCAGAAGGGTCGGAGGACGACGCATTGAATCCGGATGTTGGTGGGGTGGTACGTGAGGGCGACGAGGACACTGTTTTGGTAGTTATTATGGGGTGCGGGTGTGAGGGATGAGTTGTGGGAAACGCGGGTGACACGGTCGAGGGTGTTTTTGACCACTGAGGAGGGGGAAGTTCCGGTCCTTGAATAACCCTCAACAGTTTCTCTTTCAATTCCTCCCACTTCCTACAGACAAAGAGGGTGGCCAGGGTAGCCAAATGGGCCCAAGCTATGCCTGCCTCTTTGTAGGTTACATGGAACGCTCCCTCTTCCGTACCCACACTGGCCCTCAACCCCACCTCTTCCTCCGTTACATTGATGACTGTATCGGCACCGCCTCGTGTTCCCACAAGGGGCTCTAACAGTTCATCCACTTCACCAACACCTTCCTCCCGAACTTGAAGTTAACCTGGACAATATCTGATACCTCTCTCTCCTACCTGGACCACTCTATGTCCAACCACTGAGAAACAAATATCCATTTCAACTCCACCAATTCCCACAGCTACCAAGATTACTCCTCCTCCCACCATATTCCTGCAACAATTCATCTCCTATTCCCCATTCCTTTGCCTCTGCATCTGCACTCCCAGGATGAGGTATTCTATTCCCGTATATCTCAGATGTCCTCATTTTTCAAGGACCACAACTTGCCCCGCTCTGTGGTTGATAACGCCCTCGACCGTGTCTCCAGCATTTCCTGCAACAAATCCCTCTCACCCCACCCCGCAACAACAAACAAAACAAAGTCTCCCTCGTCCTAACGTACCACCCCACCAACCTCCGGATACAACGCATCATCCTTCAAAACTTTCAGATTCTCTGGGAGGCTACGGAGGAGGTGGCGGAGCCTTTGGCTTTGATCTTTGAATCCTCATTGTCTACAGGTTTCGTACCAGAAGGCTGGAGGGTTGCAAATGTTGTGCCCTTGTTCAAAGAGGGCAGTAGAGATGACCCAGGTAATTATAAACCCAGTGAGCCTTCCGTCTGTTGCAGGAAAAGTTTTGGAAAGGATTATAAGAGATAGGATTTATAATCATCGAGCAAGCACCAATTTGACGGGAGATAGTCGACATGGATTTGTCAAGGGCAGGTTGTGTCTCACAAGCCTCATTGAGTAATTTTGGAAGGTGACCAAGCACGTGGATGAGGGTCGGGCAGTTGACGTGGTGGACATGGACTTCAGTGAAGCCTTCGATAAGGTTCCACATGGTAGGCTATTGGAGAAAACATGGAGACATGGGATTGAGGGAGATTTAGCAGGTTGGATTAGAAACTGGCTTTGGCTGAGGAGGCAACCAGTGGTGGTTGATAGAAAATATTCAGCCTGGAGTCTGGTTACTACTGGTTTGTCTCAAGGATCTGTTTTGGGACCACTGCTGTTTGTCATTTTTATAAATGACTTGGACGGAGGCATTGGTAGATCGGTTAGTAAGTTTGCAGATGACACTCAAGTCGGTGGAGTGGTGGACAATGTGGAAGAATGTTGCAGGTGACAGGTAGACTTGGATGAACTGCAGAATTGGGCGGAAAGGTGGCAGATGGAGTTCAATGCGGATGAATGTGAGGTGATTCACTTTGGGATGAATAATAAGAAGGCAGAATATTGGGTCAATGGAAAGATTCTTGGTAGTGTTGCTGTGCAGAGGGTGTCCATCTATGTCGATCCCTGAAAATTGCCATCCAGGTTGATAGTGCTGTGAAGAAGGCTTACGGTGTTTTAGGTTTTATTGGCAGTGGGATTGAGATCCAGAGCAACTGTCCAAAAAGCTGGTGCGGTCTCATTTGGAATATTGCGTTCAGTTCTGATCGCCCCATTACAGGAAGGATGTGGAAGCATTGGAAAAGGTGCAGAGGAGATGTTGCCTGGTCCGGAGTGAAGGTCTTCTGAAGAAAGGCTGAGGGACTTGGGTCTGTTCTCATTGGAGAGAAGGTGGTTCAGAGGGGATTTAATAGAGACAGACAAGATGATCAGTGGATGAGACAGGGTGTACAGTGTGGGTCTTTTTCCGAGGATGATGACGTCAGCTTGTATGAGGGGGCACAGCTAAACAGTGAGGGATAATAGATTTGAGATAGAGGCAGGTTCGTTACTCAGAGTGGTAAGGATGTGGAACCCCCTGCCTGCCAATGCAGTTAGCTCAGCCACATTAGGGGCATTTCAACAGTCCTTGGATAAGCATATGGATGATAATGGGATCGTGTCGGGGTTTGGGCTTAGATTAGTTCACTGGTCCGTCCACATCATCGCAATGAGCAAAAAAGCACACCGTTGTCTCTACTTCCCAGGAGGCTAAGGCAATTCCGTGTGCCCACAAGGGCAACTTTCACTGATGTACCACAGAAAGCATCCTATCTGGATGCATATCACAGCACGGTTCCTCTAGCAAAACAATCCCTAATTATTCTGGCTCCTGCCTTTCTTCTTCCAGGCAGAATTGGTTCTGCTTTGTCATAACTAATTTGGGAGAAAATCCACGCTCAGTCTAAGTTAATTCTTCCAACAATTCAGATACCATGGAATACTGAGCAATGAGTTGAGAGCGCGCGAGAGAGAGAGCGCGCGAGAGAGAGAGAGCGAGAGAGCGCGAGAGAGAGAGATGGGCGATGAGGGAGAGAGGGAGAGACAGACAGACAGAATAGGTGACAGAATGTGAGTGTGTGAGCGCCTGCATCAGACAGTGAGAGAGATGTTGCTGAGGTGGAGATAGTTGAGAGTGTCGATCACCAACAATCTCTCCTGGTCCACCCAGATCGTCGCAATGGGCAAAAAAGCACACCAAATGTCTCTATTTCCCCAGCAGGCTAAGGTAATTTGGAGAGTCCGCAAGCTCAACTTTCATTCATGTACCAGAGAAAGCATCCTATCTGGATGCATGTCACAGCATGGTTTGGCAACAGCTCTTCCTAAGACCACAAGAAACTGCAGAGTCATGAACACAGCATAGTCCATCATGCAAACCAGCCTTCCATTCGGTGATTCCACCTCTACTTCCCGCTGCCTCGGGAAAGAAACTGACATAATCAAAGGCCCTTCTCACCCCACAATTACACTCTCTTCTCCCTTTTTCGGAAGGGAAGATGTAAAAAAAGTTTGTATACATGCGTGAAAAGATTCGAGAACAGATTCTTCACCGCTGTTATTGGACATCTGAATAGGACACTGAAAAGCTTAAATCTAATTTTGATCTTGCTCTCTGTGCATCTTCTCTGCAGCTGTCACTATGTTCCGTTTCACTCATGCGCCTTGTTTGATATCACCTGTGCATTCGAGAAGGAGATATCGTCAGCCTCGTCAGAGACAGCAGACAAGTTGCAAATGCATAGAAACTGACATTAAAGCTTTCTTGTCAATGTGTAAAGAGGTGAGACAAATATGACGAGTCAATATTGCACCTTTGCGCTCAGTAAAATCATGGAATCATGAATCAGAGAACCCTTACAGTGTGGAAACAGGTCGGTCAGCCCAACATGTCCACGCTGCCCCTCACAGCATCCCACCCAGACCCATCCACCTACAACTCACCTAACCTACACATCACTGAACACCTTGGGAAATTTAGCACGGCCAATCCACCAACCTTGCACATCTTTTGACTGTGGGAGCAAACTCGAGCACCCGGAGAAAACCCATGCAGGCACATGGAGAATGTGCAAACTCCACACAGAAAGTCACCAAAGGGTGGAATTGAGACAGTGGTGTTAACCAGAGCCACTGTGCTCTATATTATGCGAATTCAGCTGCAAGCATTTTTTTTTAAAGAAGGGAAACTTACCATTGTCACAGGATTAGAGTGGTTTCAATCTTCTATCAGCTTTGAGAACCTTATCCATATCTGCCTTCACAAGGGCAAGGTGTTGGTAATGGTGTGAGACCGGTTAGTATGCAGCAGCTCGCCATGCAAAAAATTAACGGCACTTTCATTGCTTTTTTCCTAGGGGCATAACAGAAAGACAAGAACATGAAAAAATCCTGAAATCTTTCTCCAATTTCAATCTCAAAGGGACCATCCATTCCTCAAAAGTCATAACCAAACTGAACATGGGCCTCCTGCAGTGCCACAAATGATGCCACCCCAAAGTTGCAGGAACAGCAACTCATATTCCGCTTGGGAACCCTGCAGCACAATGGACATGGCTGACAGCTCTGTCAACCACGAATGCGAGGAATGCTCAGTTGAGGAAGAATGCAGACATTTCGGAATCCCTCCAGCAGAAGATGATATCATGAGAACAAATGGATCTGTCTGGACAGTCCTGTTTGTAGATTTTGGGAAGTAAGACTCTATTGTTTGTCATCAAGGATATGGTTGAGTGATCATATTCAGACTGAAGAGACCAAATTTGTGAGGCTGGAGAATGGGTGCAGAACCATGCCTCTCGGAATTCCTGTGCGTGTCTATGCTTGGCTTGGGTACTACGGTTACCTTGTCGCAGTGTCCTCTGAGAGGCGTGATTCTCCACCCATAATGCAACCAACAAACAGATCCAATTGGACCCCCACACACAAACCCATACAGATCAAAACCGGAAATGACAGTACTCATGGTAACAGACTGGACAGTGTCAATTCCAGACAGAGTAGAATAACATCGTTTCATTGGAGGCTGTACCGATGATGTCACCGATCATGGTGACGAAACGTCTGAATGAGAAGAAGCCAGCTCGGCGAGCAAGTTCACAACCTCAATCAGAGAACTGGCTGTTTTGAACGACCTTGTTCAAGAGTTTCAGTTTTGATTTTGAATGTTAAATCTCCCTCCCACATAGGGATGGAGGATTACTGTTAACAGCTGCATTCTAACTAATTCATATCGAATCATTATTCTTTTGACCAGTCTTCGGGTCAGGCTCCCTCGGTGACTGAGTCTCCCAAATTGTTAAGTTCCCTCGTGAAAGACTCCCATTCTTTACACACCCAACTAGATCCACCTCAGTTGGTACGAATTAAGCTGATTAAAAAGGATCTTTGTCTTGTGGATACCTTCCTATGTTTCAGAAGGAGTCAAGATAACTCAGGGTGACACGGTGACTCAGTAGTTAGTAATGCTACCTCACAGCACCAGGGACCCGAGTTCCATTCCAGCCTCGGATGATTGTCTGTGTGGAGTTTGCACATTCTCCCCTTGTCTGTGTGGGTTTCTGCTGGGTGCTCTGGTTTTCTCCCACAGTCCAGACATGTGCAGGTTAGGTGGATTGGCAATGCTGAATTACCCACAGTGCCCACGGATGTCTAGGTTAGGTACATTAGCCATGGGAAATGCAGGCTGACAGGGATAGAGTAGGGGAATGGGGATGGGTCTAGGTGGGATGCTCTTTGGAGGCTTGCTGTGGGCTTGTTGAACTGAGTGGCCTGTTTCCACACTGGGGATTCCATAAAACTAGCTTCTCCTGAACTCGTGAGAGAGTGAGTTTATCAATTGCTAAATGCAACAAGTCATAAGGCACCACAAATATGCACAAGTTAGAAACAAGAAATTAGCTCAAAAACCATAAAAGTTAAGAAGGATACGGATACTTCAGCCTTTGGATTGTTTGTGAAGAATAGAAAGTGGGATGTTGTGGCCACTAAGTTGGGCGATCCCCGTAATGTTGATATGAATTCAGCTGTTAATTTTGAGATTCTTGTTGAAATTCTTTTGACCCTGTTTCCCTTTTGACATTGCCCAGGTTTGCAGAGCTCAGAGCAAGAGATTTTCTTTTCTTCTTACCTGCAGCATAGGGCGATGAAACGGCTGTCCCAGAGCCGTGACCTCCGCAACTCCTGAGACCACACGAGCACATTCGCCCAGGAATACACACGGACTGAGACGAAAGAACTATCGGGATAACAATACTCAGCGTGGTACTGGAAAAGACAGCATGTACAAACAGAAAACAGCTGTAAATAGTGTCAAGAGGTGAAATCAAGTGATAAAGCGAAATTCATGGCTCTTTGCTTGCGTGCTCATTGTATTCAGAACAAAATCAACAAATTAATAGCACATTTCTAGGTTGACGGGCATGATTTTATAGCTATTACAAAGACATGGTTACAAGGAGATCAACACTGGAGCTAAGTGCGCAGGGCTATACGACATTCCAAAAAGACAGGCAGGAGGGAAAGTGACTGTAAGCGAAGAAATTAGTATGAGAGCAAGAAACGATCTTGGATCGGAAGATGTAGAATCCAATTTTATTTATTTGTTAATGGGAGGAGGACATCCCTAGCTACGCAGTGTTTGTTGTCCATCCCTAATTGCCTCGGGGACAGTTCAAAGTCAATCATATTGCTGTGGGTCTGCAGTCACATGTAGGCCAGATCATGTAAGGGTGGCAGTTTCCTTCCCTAAAGCACATCAGTGAACCAACTGACTTTTTCTGACATTTGGCAATGAATTCATGGTCATCATTATATTCTTAATTCATGATTTTCTTTTATATTGAATTCAAATTCCACCATCTGCTGTGCTGGAATTTGAACACAGGTCCCCAGAATGTTATCTCAGTCTCTGAATTAACAGTCCAGCAATAATACCACTAGGCCATTTCCTCCCCCATCGTGGAACAAGAAAGCCTGTAGCTGATTCCCACTTGGGAAAAACAGCGAACCAGGAGCTTCTTAAATGGGCGATCGCATCTCCTTACATTTTAAGACAGCCATGGATAATCAGGACCTTGTGGGAAGGGACGAAATTGGGGGAGGGAAAATTACATCAGTGTTCGGTAGGAGCTGAGCAGTATTAATTGGGAGGAGCTTTTATTGAACAAGTCAACATTTGATACGTGGGAGTTATTTAAAGACCTACTCTTCAGTTCAGAACTGGCCGATTCCAGGGAAGGAGGAATGACAAGGATGGCAATCTAAGGACATACGGACATAAGAAATAAAACAGGAGTAGGCCATCTGTCTCTTCCAGCTCGTTCCGCTGATCTTTTTTGCGGACTCAGCTCCACTTACCCTCCCATTCACCATAACCCTCAATTCCTTTCCTGTTCAAAGATCTATCTGTTTTGGCTTTCAAAACATTCAACAAGGGAACCTCAACTGTTTCAGTGGGCAGAGAATTCCACAGATTCACAACCCTTTGGATGAAGAAGCTCATCCTCAACTCAGTTTTATATCTGTTCACACTTATTTTGAGGCTGTGCCCCCGAGTTGGAATTTCGCCCATCAGTGGAAACAATTTCCGATCCATTTGTTTCATAATTTTAAAAGTTTCTATTAGATCATCCCTCATTCTTCTGAATTCCAGTGACTGCAATCCTAGTCTACTCAATCTCTCCCCATACAGCAACATTTTTAATTCTGGAATCAAGCTCGTGAACCTCCTTTGCACCCCCTCCAGTGCAAGTACATCCTTTCTCAAGTGAGGAGACTAAAACTGTACAAACTACTCCACACCAAGCCTCACCAGCACCCTATACAACTGTAGCATACCCTCCCGATTTTTAAACTGCATCACTCTCGCAATGAAGGACACTATTCCATTTGCTGACTCAATTACCAGCCGCATCTGCAAACTACCTGATTCAGACACAAGGCTGCCCAGCTCCCTCTGCGGAGCAGCATGCTACAATTTTTCACCATTTAAGCAAGACTCCATTTTTCCATAATTGCTACCAAAATGGATACCCTCACATCTACCATCATTGGACTCCATCTGCTAGACCCTTGTCCATTCACTTAAACTTTCTGCATCCTTCCGCAGATTTTCATTGTCCTCTTCAGACTTTACACTCTCACTCATTTTAGTGTCATCTGTGAACATAGAAAAATACAGTGCAGAACAGGTCCTTCGGCCCTCCATGTTGCGCCAACCTGTGAACTAATCTAAGCCCGTTCCCTCACACTATCCCATCATCATCTTTCTGCTTATCCAAGGGCTGTTCAAATGCCCTGAATGTGGCTGAGTTAACTGCATTGGCAGGCAGGGCATTCCACGCCCTTACCACTCTCTGGGTAAAGAACCTGCCTCTGACATCTGTCTTCAATCCATCACCCCTCAATTTGTCGCTGAGCCCCCTCGTACAAGCCAACATCATCATCCTAGGAAAAAGACTCTCACCGTCCACCCTGACTCATCTTTCTCTGATCGTCTTGTATGTTTCTACTAAAGGCCCTCTTAGCCTTCTTCTCTCCAATGAGGACAGACTCGAGTCGCTCAGCCTTCTCTCATAAGACTTTCACTCCAGACCAGGCAACATCCTGGTAAATCTCCTCTGCTCCTTTTCCAATCCTTCCGAATTCGTCCCGCAATGGAGCAACCAGAACAGGTCGCACGAGCGTTTTGTGCAGTTGCAGCATGACATCACGGCTCTGGAACTCAATCCCTCTCCCAATAAAGTCTAACACACCGTATGCCTTCTTCACAGCACTATCAACATGAGTGGCAACTTTCAGAGATCTATGTACATGGACGCCAAGGTCCCTCTGCACATCCGCACTACCAAGAATCTTTCCATTGGCCCAGTATTGTACCTTCCTATTATTCCTCCCAAAGCGAATCACCTCACATTGAACTCCATTTGCCACCTTTCAGCCCAATTTTGCACTTTATCCAAGTCTCCCTGCAACATGCGACATTCTTCCACATTGTCCACCACTCCACCGACTTTAGTGTCATTTGCAAACTTACTAACCCATCCACCTAAGCCTGCGTCCAAGTCATTTATAAAAATGACAAACAGCAGTGGGCCAAAAACAGATCCTTGAGGCACACCACTAGTAACCGGACTCCAGGCTGAATATTTTCCATCAAACACCACTGGTTGCCTTTTTACCAAACGCCAGTTTCTAATCCAAACTGCTAAATCTCCCTCAATCACATGGCTCCGTATTTTCTCCAATAGCCTACCGTGTGGAACCTGATCAAAAGCTTTGCTGAAGTCCACGTACACTCCGTCAACTGGCCTTCTCTCATCCACATGCTTGGTCACCTCCTCAAAATCTCCATGACGTTTGTGAGACACGACCTGCCCTTGACAAATCCATGTTGACTATCTCCAATCAAATTGTTGCTTCCGAGATGATTATAAACCCTATCTCTTATAACCCTTTCCAAAACTTTTCCTGCAACAGACGTAAGGCTCACTGGCTGTAATTGCCTGGCTCATCTCTACTGCCCTTCTTGAACAAGGGCACAACATTTGCAAACCTCAGTCCTCTGGTGTTAAACCTGCAGACAATGAGGACTCAAAGATCAAAGCCAAGGGCTCCGCCACCTCCTCCCGAGCTCTCCAGAGAATTCTCGGAAAAATCCTCTCAGGCCCAGGGGATTTATCGAGCTTCACACCTTCTAGAATTGATAACATCTCCTCCTTACTAACCTGAATCCTTTCAAGTCTAATAGCACGTATCTCAGTCGTCTCCTCGATGATATTCTCCTCTTCCTCAGTGAAAACAGATGAGAAATATTCATTTAGCACCTCTCCGATCTCTACCCGGTCCACACACAACTTCCCACTTCTGTCTTTGATTGGCCCTATTCCTACCCCAGTCATCCTTATATTCCTCACATACCTTGAGAAAACTTTACAGATCTCCTTTATTCTACCTGCGAATGACTGCTCAGGACCCCTCCTTGCTCTTCTTAACTCTCTCTTTAAATCCTTCCTTGCTCATCTGTAACTCTCCATCGCATCAACTGATCCATCTCATCTCAACATCACATAAACCTCGCTCTTCTGCTTAACGCGAGATATAATTTCTTTAGTAAACCAGGGTTCCCCTACCTTATCACTGACCCCTGCCTGACAGGGACGTACCTATCAAGGACACGCAATATCTGTTACTTCAACCAGCTCCCCATTTCGATTGTCCCCATCCCCTGCATTTTGCTACCCCATTCTTTGCCTCCTAAGTCTTGCCCAATTATAATTGCCTTCCCCCATCTGTCAGTCTTGCCCTGTGGCATGTTCCTCTCCCACTCCATCGCTAAACTAAACGTAACCGAATTATGGTCACTCTCTCCAAAGTGCTCATCTACCACTAAATCAAACACCTGGCCTGGTTCACTGTCAAGTACCAGATCCAGCGTGGCCTCCCCTCTTGTCGGCCCTTCGACGTACCGTGTCGGGAAACGCTCCTGCGTGCATTGGACGAAAACTCATGCATCCGACGTACAAGGGTTACAGCATTTCCAGTCAATGTTTAGGAAGTTAAAGTCTCCCATAATGACGACCCTGTTCCTTTCACTCCTGCCCAGAATCGTTTTGCCAATCCTCTCCTTCAGATCCCTGGAACTTTGCAGAGGCCTATTAAAAAACTCCCAGCAGCGTGGCCTCTCCTCTCCTGTTTCTGACATCAGCCCATACCACCTCAGTAGACCAGTCCTCCTCAAAAGTTTTTTCAGCCTCCGTTATACTGTCCTCGACAAACAAAGCCACACCTCCCCCTTTTTTCCCACCTTACCTGATCTTACTCAAAGATCTGAACCCTGGAACCTGCAACATCCATTCCTGACCCTGCTCTATCCATGTCTCCGTAATGGCCACAACATCGAAGCCCCAGGTACCTATCCATGCTGCAAGCTCACCTCGCTTATTCCGGATACTCCTGGCAGTCAAGTAGACACACTTCAATTCAGCTTGCTGTTTGCCAGCACACTCCTGTGACACTGAGATCCTGTCCATGTCCTCCCTATTCTCTTTCTCCTGTGTACTGAAACTACACCACAGTTTCCCATCCCCTTGCTAAGCTAGTTTAAACCCACCCGAACAGCACTAGCTAATTTCCCGCCCAGGATATTAGTGCCCCTCTGGTTCAAGTGGATACCGTCCTGTTTGTACAGGTACCACCTTCCCCAGAATGAGCCCCAATTGTCCATGTACCTGAAGCCCTCCCACCTGCAGCATCCCTGCAGCCACGTGTTCAGCTGAAATCTCTCCCTGTTCTTTGCCTCGCTATCACTTGGCACGGGTAACAAACCAGAGATAACCACTCCGTTTGTTTGAGCTCTCAGCTTCCAGCGGAGCTCCCTGAAATCCTGCCTGACATCCCTATCCCTCTTTCTACCTATGTCGTTGGTACCTATGTCGTTGGTACCTATGTGGACCATGGCTTGGGGCTGGTCACCCTCTCCCTTCAGGACCCCAAAGACACTATCCGAGATAACACGGACCCTAGCACCTGGAGGCAACGCACCAATCGTGAGTCTCTTCGGTTCCAAACAAGCCTTCAATCTGTCCCTCTAACTATTCAGTCCCCAATGACTAACACTCTCCTCCTATACCCCCTTCCCTTCGTTGCAAGAGCGACAGACTCTGTGCCAGAGACCTGCACCCCAGTCAGTATTGAGGTAATGCCTCATCGTAAGGAGGTCAGAATTGACCGAGTGGCAGATATTTAGAGGGTCAGTACTGAGGCAGTGCACAACCGTCAGAGGGTCAGTACTTCAGGAGAACCCCATTATCAGAAGGTCAACACGAATGGAGAGTCACATCGTCAATGGTTCAATCCTGAGGAACACTTCATTATCATAGGGTCAGTCCTGAGGCAGTGCTTCATTGTCAGAGGGTCAGTATTAAGGTTTAGAATTGAGGGAGTGCTATCTGATTATGTCACTCTGACAATGAGGCACTGCCTCAGGAATGAGCCTCTGACAATGAGGCACTTTCTCACTTCTGAATCTCTGACAAGGAAGCATTCCCTCAGTGCAAACCCTCTGTATGGACCCCATGTCAATGAGGCACTCGCTGAGTACTGACCCTCTGACAAAGTTCCAATACCTTACTACTGACCTTCTAATCATGTGCCCCCTACCCCATTTCTAAATCTGTTACATTGAGGGCACTGCCTCAGAACTGACACACTGGCTATAAGGCAGTCCGTAAAGACTGACCCGCTGATCATGAGGCTGTCCCTCAGTTAATGACCCTCTAACTATGAGGCACTCCCGTAATTCTGACCGTCAGGAGCTACCTCAATGTTGACTCACTGATATAGGGGCACTGCCTCAGAATTGACATGCTGACTATGGGGCACTTGCTCAGGACAGACCCTCTGATAGAGCTGCAGGTTTGATATTAGAGCAGTGATGCACCGCGAGCAGGTCAGTATTAAGGGAGTGCCACACAGTCAGTGGACCAATATCAGGGGAGTGCCACACTGTCAGAGGATCACTCTTAATGGAGTGCTGCACTTGTGGTGACTGAGTACTGAGGCAGTGCGGCACTGCAAAGGGTCAGTAATGAGAGAAAGCTCCATTTTCAGAGGGTTAGCACAGAGGAAGTGCTTAATCAGAGAGTTATTTCAGAGAGTTATTTCAGTGCTGTATTGTCAGAGTTTTGCACTGAGGGAGTATCACACAATCAGAGGTCCAATATTAAGGAAACACTGCACTGTTGGAGGGTTGATATAAAGGGAGGGCTGCACTGTCAGAGGGTTAATGATGTGGGAGTGCTGAAATATCACAGAATCAGTCCTGAGAAGTGCTGCACATTCAGAGAGTTAGTGCTGAGGGAGTGGTCTAATGTGAAAAGATTGATATCAAGGGGCACTGCCGAAGGATCAGTAGTGCAATACTGTCAGAAAAACAATATTGAGGGAGTTCTGCTGTGTCAGTGGGTCAATATTACAGGATTGCTACACGATCCACGTATCAATGTCAGACGGTCAGTCCTGAGGGAGTGCTGCACTGTTGGAGGGCCAATATTGAGTGTGTGCGACACTCAAGAGGATCATTTTGTTGGACTTGTGCACTGTCAGAAGTTCAATTGTAAGCAAGTGCCACACTGGTAGCGGGTTAATATTATGGGAGTGCTGCACTGTCAGACGGTTAAAGATGAGGGAAAGCTCATCATCTGACAGGGCATCACTCCCTTCAGACGAACCCTCAGGCGGTGCAGCACTCCAACAAGTTAGTTTCAGAGGCATGTTGTCCCATCAAATTGACCCTCTGAGACAGGAGCATGCACTAAATATCGACCCTCTCACAATGCTGCACTGCCTTAACATAGGCCCTCTGGCAGGGCGGCTCCCTTTCAGTACACACCTTCCAACAGCACAGCACTCTCCCATCATTGACCCTCTGACAGTGCAGTACTCTCTTAATACTGAATGTGTCACACTGCTCGACACTGTTGGAAGGTCAATACTAAGAGTGTGCTGCACTGTTAGACAGTCAATGATGAGCTAGTGATGCATGTGCGACATTCCCTCAATTCTTATCCCATTACAATGAGGCACTGCATTAGTATGGCCCTCTGACAAAGGAGCACAGCTTTAGAACTGACCCACTGATCATGAAGCTTTCCCTCAGTACTGGACCTCAGAGTGCTCCTCAGCCACAACACTGACTCTCTAATCCTGCAGTACTGTCTCAATTCTGACCTCAGTCCCAGCCCTGTTACATTGACATTGCAGTTCTTCCTTACCATGGACACTCTGGCCATGGGACAACACTGTTGGCCCTGTTGCAGTGCAGAATTCACTGACACTCACCCTCTCCCATACCTTCAATACTGAATGTCTGATAGGACTGCGGGCAGCTGACTCTGACAGTGCAGCATTCTCTCAGTATCGACCCTCTGACAGTAATTAGGGGACTGCTGCATTGTCAGAGAGTCAGGACTGAGGAAGAGCTGCACTATCAGAGGGCAAATATTAATGGAGTTGTGCACTGTCACAAATTCAATATTAACAGAGGGCTGCACTGTCAGAGAATCAATGATGACGGGGCAGTGCGTTGTGAAAAGACCTGTAATAAAAGGCATGCGGTCTGTCAGAGGGACTAAACGGAGAGCTTCACTGTGAGAGGGCCAACATTAGTAAATGCTCCAGTCTCAGAGGGTCAATGTGATGGGAGTACATCTCTCTGACATTATCTTGTTGGCGGGTCAGCGCTGACGTAGTGCTGCACCGTCCGAGGGGTCGGAGAAAGGGAGTGATGCACGACCAGGTGATCAGGGAGTGCTGAAGTGAGGGGGCCGTCAGCGATAAGTGGGTGAGCTCTGAGGGAGTGCAGCACAGTGTGGGGTCAGCACTGCGGGAGTGCTGTTCTGAGGGGGATCAGGACTGAAGGGGGTCAGCACTGAAGCAGGTCAGCGTTGAGGGAGTGCTGCACTGAGGGGTTCAGAATAAAGGGTATGCTACACTGAATGGGTCAGAAATGAGAGGGGGGTCAGCACTGAGGGAGAGCGGCACTTGAAGATGTTCAATATTACTGTGTCCTGCACTGTGAAAGGGTCAGTATGAAGGCAGCACTGCAATATCACAGAGGCAATGATGAGTGTGTGCTGCACTGCTGAAGGGTTAAATTTGAAGTGGTGTCCCACGGCCAGAGTGTCAATGGTAAGGGAGCATGGCATTCTCAGAGTGTTATTGCTGAGAGAACACCAGTATGACGGAGGGTTAATACTGTGGCAGAGATGCACCGTCAGAGAATCAGTCATCAGAGAGTACGCAGTGTTGGAGGGTCAGTACTGAGGGAGTGTTTCACAATCAGAGCGTCAGTTGTCTGGCAGTGCTGGAAAAGCTCAGCAGGTCTGGCAGCATCTGGGAGGCAAAAACAGAGATAACATTTCGGGTCCAGTGACCCTTCCTCAGAACTGTTCTGAGGAAGATCCCCAGTTCTGAGGAAGGGTCAATGGACTCGAAACGTTGAATCTGTTTTCTCCTGCACAGATGCTGCCAGGCCTGCTGAGATTTTCCGGCAATTTTCTTTTTGTTCCCGACTTACAGCATCCGCAGTTCTTTTGTTTTTTATGTCTGGCAGTGCTTGTTTGCTTGTGACCTTCTGAAAGCACAGCACACCCATAATCTTGGCCCTGTGACAGTCCAGCACTCCCGCAGTACTGATCCTCCAACAATGGAGCATTCCTTCAATACTGACCACCAGCGCAGCACTTTATTTCTGAGAGTAGTCTGAAAGAAACTACCTTTGCTTACCGAGAGAGACAGGGAGAGCAAGTGCGTATTCTGTAGGTGACTCAGGATGTATTGTAACCTTAACAAGTCAAACAGTATTTCAGATTAGTTTATAATTAAAGATTATTCTAACTGTCTTCCTGGAAAAGTACAGTCCCTACAACATGGGGCTGATACTAATACACTCACTCAGAAGTGACCCTCCAGCAAAGCAGCCCTGCCTCAGAACTGACCCTGTGACAATGAGCGACTCCATCAGCAGTGAATCTGGAATCACGTGGCACTCCCTCAATTCTGAAAACATTACACTGAGGCTCTCCTACAAAGGCCTCTGCGTTTTAGGGATTATTTACAGTCATCCCTGTGTTTTACAGGTTATTGAAAGGGGTCACTGTTTTCGGGTTTATTTTCACCCTCCAATCTTGCAGCACTCCCTCAATTCAGGCGTGTAGCAGTAATGTCTCCAGACTGAATCTCGAGAAGTGTTGCAAACCCTCAATTCTGATCTGCTCAAAATGAGCCACTGACTGAGTATTGGCCTTCTGACAAAAAGTCACTTATTCAGAACTGGCCTTCTGACAATGTGACACTCGTCCACATCTGACCCTCCAGCAATGAGGTACTGCCTCAGAACTGATCCGCTGACAGTAAAGCACTGCCCCCTCAGTTCTGACCCTCTGACAGAGCTGCAATACTTCAGGACTGAACTTCTAATCATCTTGTACTCCATCAACTCTGAATCCAATGCACTGAGCTACTGACTCAGTATTTACAGTCTGCTCCTCATACACCCTCAGAATTGACCCGAAGGCAATGTGACCCTGCCTCAGAACTAACTCTGTGACAATGAGGCACTTACTCAGCGCTGAATCTCGAATTGTGTAGCACTCCCTCAGTTTTTAGGCACTCCTTCCAGACTGGCACACTCTCAAGGCTGATCCTGCAGCAATGAGGAATTGCCTTACAACACAGCCACGAACAACAAGGCCCTCTTTAGGACAGTGTCTGATAACGAGGCATTCACTTGGTTCTGAGCCTCTGACAATGAAGCACTTGCTCAAGTCTGACCACATTAAAATGAGGCACCCTCAAACTGATCTGAAACACCTCAGTTTCGACCTTCTGATGGCTCTGAAATGCCTCAGTTTATATCCTCTGACCGGTCTTTTAATTCTGACACAATTACAGTGAAGGTCAGCCTCCGTGCTGACACTCAGAGTACATCACTCCCTCTGACAGTGTTGCACACCCTGAGCATCACTGACAGTTTCAGCGTTCCCTTAATATGGACCAACTCACAATGCAGCACTCCCCTGACATTATTATTTACATTGACGATCTGACAGTACAGCCCACCTCAGTGCTGACCCTCCGACAGCGCAGCATTCCCTCATTACTCACCCTCTGATACTGTAGCCCACCTTTGACAGTGTCACACTCCCTTACTATCGGCCCTTAACAGTGCAGCACTCCCTCAATGATGACACCGGAACGATGCAGGATTCCCTCAGTCCTGGCTCTGCAACAGTCAAGCATTCAATCAACACTGACCCTCTGTTAGTGCAGCACACCCCTAATATTGATCCTGTGACAGTGCAGCACTCCCTTAATATTGGCCTTCCGACAGAGTGGCACTTTCTTGACGAAGACACTCTGACAATACAGTTTTCCCTCATTGCTGATCCTCTGGCAGTGCAGCATTCTGTCATCATTGGCACCTTGCCAGTGGAGCTACATGCTTCTTATTGACCCTCCACAGTGCAGCACTGCCTCTCTACTGACTCTACAACATTAATATTGATCCCCGAACGGGAGGTTCTCTTTCATACCCACCCCCACAAAGAGAAGCCCTCCCTCATCTTTAACCCTCTGACAGTGCAGCACTCCCTTAATATTAACCCGCTGCCGGTGTGGCACTCCGTTACAGTGCAGAACTCCAACAAAGTGATCATCTGAGTGTCGCGCACACACTCAATATTGACCCTCCAACAGCGTAGCCCTCCCTCAGAACTGACCGTCTGACATCCATACACTGATAGTGTCGCAATTCTGTAATATCGACCCCCACCGACGCAGCAGAACTCTCTCAATATTGGCCTTCGGACAGTACTGCGCTACTGATCCTTCGGCGGTGCCTCTTGATATCAATCCTCTGACATTATAGCACTCCCTCAGTACTAACTCTCTGAACGTGCAGCACTCTCTCAGGTCTGATTCTGCGCTATTTCAGCACTCCCACGTCATTAACCCTCTGACAGTGCAGCACTCCCTTTATATTATATTATATTTATCAACCCTCCAACAGTGCACTATTTCCTTAATATTGGACCTCTGATTGGACAAGCTGACAGCATCTCATGTTCTTTATCGACAGAGAGTCAGTTCTGTGGTAGTACCTCATTGTAATGGGTCAGAGTGGGTCTAATCAGTCCAACCCCAAACCTAACCGCGGCTTCAGGCCTAAGCCTAGCCTCAGGCCTAACACTCACCCTCAACCTAAGCAGAAGCCTCAGCCCCAAACCTAAATGTGGTCTGAGCTCTAACCCTAACCATAGACTCAGCCCGAAGCCTAACCTCAGCCTTAACCCAAAACCTCTCCCGAGCCCTACCCCGAACTCCAAACTTAACCTCATTAGTCACCCTAACACAAGTCTCATCCCTCACCCTAACTCTACCCTCATCCAAAACCTCGTCCAATCCTCACACCTAACCCCTAGCCTTGGTCCAAACCCAAACCCTAACCCTCGCCACCCTCTCACGCTAACCCTCATTGTTAATTAGTGAGTACTGAGGTATAGCAGCACTGTCAGAGCATCAGAATAGTGGGAGTGAACTATTGTCAGACTGTCGATACTGAGGCAGTGTCTCATTATAGAAGGGTCAGAATTGAAGCAGTGCCACACTAACAGAGACTCAGTACTGAGGTACTGCAACAGCGTCATAGAATCTGAACTGTGGGCGTGCATTATTGTCAGAGGGTCATGATCTGAGGTAGTGTCTCCTTGTGAGAGGGTCAGTACTGACAGAGAGCCTTCCTTGCCTGACAGTCAGTACTGAGGCACTGCTTCTTTGTCAGGGGGTCTGGAGGGATAGTGTCTCATTGTTGGTCAGTCCAGTGTGAGGCAGTAGCTCATTGGTGGAGGGTCAGTCCTCAGGGTGGGCGGATGATGTGGAGGTGCTGGTGTTGGACTTGGGCGGACAAGGCTGAGTATTGACACGCTGCTACAAATGCACTCTCTAGTGCTGACCCTCTGATAAAGGCAAACTCCCTAATTGCTGACACTCTGCCAAGTAGGCACTGGCTCAAACAGACCCTCTGACAATAGGCCACTGACCCTCTGATAGAGCTGCAGTACCTCAGTGAGGCAGTGGCACTCCTTGAATTCTGATCCCATTACAATCAGGCACTGCGTCAGTACTGACGCTCTGCCAATGAGGTACTGCCTGAAAACTGATCCAATGACAATGAGGCACTCCATCAGGACTTACCTCTGACAGTGCTAGATTACCTCTGTACTGACCTTCTAAAATGGGTGGCACTCCTTCAATTCTGACCCCCTGACAACATAGACCTGCTGCAGTGCCGACCCTCTGACAACAGTGCATTCTCTGAAGCCTGATCCCCTCAAGATGAGGTCATACTTCAGTATTAACACTGACAAAGCGTCACTTCCTCTATATTGACCCTCTCATTGTGCGGCACACCCTCAGTTCTGATCTTACGACAATGGGGCACTTTTGACCAGCTGACAATGGTGCTCTCCCTCAGTTCTGACACCTCCACAGTTCTGCACTACCTCTGTACTGACTCTCAGTACTGACCCTATTCTGATCCATTACAATGAGGCGCTGCCTCACTTGTGGCTGTATAACAATGATGCACTCCATCGATTCTGCGCCGCACACAGTGCTGTAATACTTCCGTACTGCCCTGTAATTGTGTGGCACTCCCTTAATTTTGACCCCCTTACACTGAGGCTGTGCCTCAGTATTCACCTCTGAAAATAATGCACTCCTACAGATCTGGCCCTCTGATGCTCCTGCAATAACTTAGTTTTTATCGGCTCGTCACGTGGTTAGCTTCAATGCTGATGCCATTACACGGAGGCAGTTTCTCAGAACTGACCTTCTAACAATGGCACTCCCTTCGGACTGTCAGATACAGCCACACTACCTCCGTTTTGACCCTCTCATCACGTGGCAGTCCCTCAATTCTGAACTCCTCACAATGAGTCGCTAACTCAGTATTGACCCTCTGACAAAGAGGCACTCCCTTAGGGCTGACCTTGCACCAATCAGATACTGCCTCACACCAAACCCTCTCGAATAATGAGGCACTGCTTCAGTACAGACCCTCTGACAAAGACGCACTGCCTCAGAACTGACTCTCCAGCTATGGCGACCGGCCACAAAACGGACCTGCTGACAATGAGGCACTTCCTACCATCTCCAATCATGTGGCATATCTCTAATCCTGTGGCCCTCTCTCAGTTCTGTCGCCATTGCATTGAGGCATTCCCTCTTCGTTGATCCTCTGAACTCCCTCAAGACTGACCATCCACCGTTGATGCACTACCTCAGATCTGACCCACCGACAGTCCTACAATCTGTCACCATTCCATGCAGCATTCCAGCAATTCTGACCCCATTTCAATGAGACGCTGTTTCAGATGGTCACTCTGAAAACGAAGCGCATTCTCAGGACTACATCTCTGAAACTAAAGCACTTCATCAGTACTAACTCTCTGGCAGGCAAGTATTGGGGGTTAGGTTAGGGCTGAGGTTAGACTTGGAGCTTAGACGAGGGTTGGGGTTGAGGCTAAGCGTTAATTGGGGCTGTGTGTTACGGTTCATTTTAGGGCTGAGGCCACAGCTAGTGGTAGGACTGAGGCTCACTTTAGGGCTGAGACTAGATGTTCGGCCTGAGGATCAGCATTAGGGCTGAGGGCAGGGAAGGTTTACGCTGAGGATAGGGTTAGGGTTAGGGTTAATGCTGAGGTGAGGGTTAGCCTGAGGCGAGCGTTTGTATGGGTTTAGGGCTGAGGTTGGGTTTAGAGTCAGGGTTCGGGCAAAGAGACGCTGCCTCAGAACTGACCTGCTGACAATTAGCCAGTACCTTAGGTACTGATGAGCTAATAAAAAGGCCCGCTCTCAGCACTGACACTGCAGCAATGAAGTCTTGCCTCACAACTAACTCACAAAGGGCTCATAATTGAGCAAGTGCCGAATGATGAAAGGGTGCGGACTGAGGTGTTGCACAACTGTCAGAGGGTCAGAACTGAGGTATTGCATCATTATCAGATGGTCAATACTGCAGCAGTGGCAAACTGTAATAGGGTCAGAAAGGTCATACTGAGGTCTTGCAAGATAGGGTCAGAACTGTTGGAGTGATTCATTATCAGAGGGTGGGCACTGAGGCATTGAAGCATTGACAGAGGGTCAACACACTGTCTGTATTGAACATGTGGCAATAATGTTCTGACTCCATAACATCAAGACACTGCCTCAAAACTGACCCTTAATCCTGACCCTCGCACAGTGCTGCATTGCCTCAGTCGTGATGCTGCATTCGTGTGGTACTAGCAGTTCCAACCCCATGAATAGGATGGGCTGAAGGGTAACATTTCTTGATATTTGAGAAATGGTTGACTTTGAATGAGTCCTGTCAGCATTCCTGTTTTACAGTTAATTTTATTTCTGTAACTGGTTTTTTTCTTTGCCAAGTCGTTTGTTACACCGGAGCAGAGGGAGCATTTTGTTCCTCGGCACTGGACGTCATCTCGGAACGAGACCGCGAACGGTGCCAGGACCAACCTCAGCCTCCAGGCCAGCCGTTGATCGAGGGGTCCCTCACGGCCACAAGAACATGAGGCTTATTCTTTTTTACTCTCTACTTGTTATTCTTTTTAATTACTCTTTCTCCATCTTTTATTTCCTCAATAAATGTTCATCTTTCAGAAAATTGGCAAGCATTCCTTTAACTGCACTTGATAGAATCACAAAAGAACCACCTCGATGCACGCTGTCATCAAAAACACACCATTATTTTGAGGCACTGCCTCAGCATTGATCCTCTGATAATATCGCACTCCCACAGATTTGACCCTTTGACAATGAAGCAAGGCCTCAGTATTGAAGCTCTGACAATGCTTCAATCCCTCAGTTCTGACCATCTGACAAGGAGGCACCTTTATTTCTGACCCTCTCACAGTAGCAATATCTCAGGACTGACCTTCTATTTGTATGGCATTGCCTCACCTTAGAATGAGGTGCTGCCTCAGTCTTGACCTTCTGACAATAATGCACTCCCACAGTTCGGACCCTCTCATATTGCTGCATTTCCTCAATACTGACACTAAAAACGTGTGGCAGATCTTTAGTGCTGATCCTTTTACAAGGAAGCATTGTCTCAGTATTGACCATCTGACAATGATGAACTCTCACAGGGGTCAGGACTGAACCCCTGTCAATGAGGCACTTCTTCAGTGCCCGCACTCATTATTCGCCTTCTGACAAAGCTTCAATACCTCAGTACTGACCCTCTCACAGGGCCGATCTTCTGTCAAATCTAGAGAATTAATACAGAGGAGGTGTCTCTTATTAGAGGGTCTTCCTGAACTCTTGGTTGAAGTGTTCAATAAATTGCTACAACCTGAAAGAAGTAATTCTTCCCTGAATTAATAGGCAACCAATTTGAAAATGTGGCCTCTGGTCGTAAAATCTTTCACAAATGGGAGTAATCTCTACGGATATACACTATCAAGCCTCTTAAGAAGCTTAAATGGCGAAAACATAAGATTTTTTTCAATCTTATAAACTCCAATGAATGTAGCCCAACTTTCCTAAGCATAGCAATCCCCTCCGCCATTTCCGAAATCAACCCAGTCAACATGAGGTGTCCGGCCTCCGCAGCACTCGCTCTGTGGCTGTACATGACTTGTAAGTTACCATCCTGCTGCTACGACTCTACTTCTATTTACGATGCAGTCCTCCGTCCATCCGAACATACTACCCTTGAACACACGGGCTCTCTTCTTTTGAGACACCTGATGAGCTGTACCTTATCAAATGCTTTGTTGAAATCTCAATGTACTACATCAACTGGTGGTCCTTCGTCAGTAATGTTTGTTTCCTTCTCAAAGCACTGTAGCAAGTTTGTCAAGTATTATTTCCCCTTTCTGAAAGGATGTTAACTCTGTAGGATGTGAAAGCACACTCAGTACCCTGTTATTTCATCTTTCATTGCCGGCATGAACATCTACCCAGGTTGACCTAAATTGGCAATACTTGCTTACTATTTTACATAGAACATAGAACATAGAACAGTACAGCACAGAACAGGCCCTTCAGCCCACAATGTTGTGCCGACCATTGATCCTCATGTATGCACCCTCAAATTTCTGTGACCATATGCATGTCCAGCAGTCTCTTAAATGACCCCAATGACCTTGCTTCCACAACTGCTGCTGGCAACGCATTCCATGCTCTCACAACTCTCTGCGTAAAGAACCTGCCTCTGACATCCCCTCGATACTTTCCACCAACCAGCTTAAAACTATGACCCCTCGTGCTAGCCATTTCTGCCCTGGGAAATAGTCTCTGGCTATCAACTCTATCCATGCCTCTCATTATCTTGTATACCTCAATTAGGTCACCTCTCCTCCTCCTTTTCTCCAATGAAAAGAGACCGAGCTCAGTCAACCTCTCTTCATAAGATAAGCCCTCCAGTCCAGGCAGCATCCTGGTAAACCTCCTCTGAACCCTCTCCAAAGCATCCACATCTTTCCTATAATAGGGCGCCCAGAACTGGACGCAGTATTCCAAGTGCGGTCTAACCAAAGTTTTATAGAGCTGCAACAAGATCTCACGACTCTTAAACTCAATCCCCCTGTTAATGAAAGCCAAAACACCATATGCTTTCTTAACAACCCTGTCCACTTGGGTGGCCATTTTAAGGGATCTATGTATCTGCACACCAAGATCCCTCTGTTCCTCCACGCTGCCAAGAATCCTATCCTTAATCCTGTACTCAGCTTTCAAATTCGACCTTCCAAAATGCATCACCTCGCATTTATCCAGGTTGAACTCCATCTGCCACCTCTCAGCCCATCTCTGCATCCTGTCAATGTCCCGCTGCAGCCTACAACAGCCCTCTACACTGTCAACGACACCTCCGACCTTTGTGTCGTCTGCAAACTTGCTGACCCATCCTTCAATTCCCTCGTCCAAGTCATTAATAAAAATTACAAACAGTAGAGGCCCAAGGACAGAGCCCTGTGGAACCCCACTCACCACTGACTTCCAGGCAGAATATTTTCCTTCTACTACCACTCGCTGTCTTCTGTTGGCCAGCCAATTTTGTATCCAAGCAGCTAAGTTCCCCTGTATCCCATTCCTCCTGACCTTCTGAATGAGCCTTCCATGGGGAACCTTATCAAATGCCTTACTGAAATCCATATACACCACATCCACAGCTCGACCCTCATCAACCTTTCTAGTCACATCCTCAAAAAACTCGATAAGGTTTGTAAGGCATGACCTACCCCTCACAAAGCCGTGTTGACTGTGTTTTGTCCAAGTATCTTTGGAATAATGGTGTTATGTTCACAATCTTTCAACCTTCTGAGAATTTTCCACAATCTAAGGATTCTTGGAAGATTATCATCAGTGCCTCCATTGTATCTGCAGCTGCGTTCTTCAACATGAGAGGATACAACTCATCACACCCCTTGGATATTTTCTGTACTGATTGGAGTTATGTTTGGAATTCTGTGCAGTGACATTCACTTTTAACAGTTTGCTAAATACTACCAGGAACAGAAATTGTCATCCAGCTGCAACTAAACTCAAGCTTTCAGCACAGAAGGAAGTCTTTCAATTCATTATGAACCTATTAACTCCTGAAAAGGGCAATACAATTTGCCTCAGTCCATAAATGTTCTTTCTCCAACATCCTGAGATGCATTATCCGTATTTCTTCAAAATCTGTTTCACTCACCCTTTCAGCAATACGCATGACAACAAATCGGCATTTTTAGTCCCCCGATAGCCTCCGTTGCACATGTGCATTGTTAGATGATTATTTATTTGTGTGCCTGCTTTTTTGCTCGAATGGAGAAAGGTAAATTTCTCTTCTTTTGTCATCAGAACTATTGCCTCCTCGCTCTCATCTTCCTTGTTTTATCCTGTGCTGGAATATTTAATTTGTTGACATATCTGAAATATGTTGTTGAATGGATCGGGTTTTGTAACATTGCATTGCCCATAGACCATCTACCGATGCTGTTGCTTGTTCTAACAGTTATTATCTCGCAGAGTGGAAAATGCAGTTTGAAAGCAATGGAACGTTATCGATGAAGAAGTTGATGCATAAATTGCTGCGATCTTCTAAACTACAAACTCACCTTCAATTCTTTCTCGGTCAGAGCATTATGCCGGCACAAATGGATCTTGTTCTCAATGGGACTTCCAAAACCATGGAATTGAATTTGCACATTGATTCTTCTTCCCTCTTCAGAAATGCAAAGTAGTATCGTGATGAAGCTTCCAAGGCGATGATTGTGTCCTTCAATGAACGGAAAAGTGACTCTTAGATTCATGGAAATATTTCACTACTTCTATAGACATGAAAGGCAAACATTCTCCCTGCAAATGACCCAGTCTCATTTTATCGTATCTTTCTGATTTTACATGCCATGGGATAATCATTGCAGTGTAACAGAAATGTTGATCATGGAAATTTATCACTGTTTTCATAAATAATGGCAAATTTTCAACATCTTGCAATTGTATGAAGGCTCAGTCTCATCACACCTCGCCTGCTGCACAAAGACATTCTTACACTGCTTTGAATGTAAGGGCTCAAACAAAACACAATCATGACACAAATGCATCAACACACTACTTTCAATAGGATCTGATATCCTTGCCAGGCACTGGAGGGGTTGCGGAGACTGGTGAGTGGACAAAGTCGTTCCTCTGTTCAAGCAGGAAAACAGGGACTTTCCAGGAAACTGCAGACTGGTGAGTGTCTCATGTCTCAAAAGTATGGGCTAATAAGGGACAGCCAGCATGGCATTATGCGGTGCAGGTTATGTCTTACCAAGTCAGTTGAAGTTTTCAAGGAGGTGACAAGGGTGATCAATTCAGGTAGAACAGTTGATAACATATACATGGATTTTACGAACGTTTTTAACAAGGTTCCTCATGGTATGCTCATCCAGAAGATTAGGATCCATGAGATCCATGGTGACTTGGCCTGCCCATATAAGGCAGACGGGAGCGGTGGAAGGCTAACAAAGATTACACAGTGTAGGGCTGGAGGAACACAGCCGGCCAGGCAGCATCAACAATGTCAGCTTTCCTGTTCCTCTGATGCTGCCTGACCTGCTGCGTTCCTCCAGCTCCACACTTGGTTAACTCTGATTCCAGCATCTACAGTTCTTGCCGACTCAGTGGTGGAAAGCTGTTTTTCTGGCTGCAGCTCAGTGACGAGTGGTGTTCTGCATCGATGTGACTTCTGCTGTTTGTGATATATGTAAATGTCTTGGTGGCAAATGTAGACGGGGGATGAGTAAGTTTGCAGATGATATAAGGACCAATGGACTTGTGGACAGCATGGAAGGTTGTCAAAGGACACAGCAAGATACAGACCAATTGCAAACTCGAGCGGAGAAATGGCCGATGGAATTTAATCTGGGCAGGCATGAGGTGTTGCATTTTAGGAGAACAAGTGTTAAGGAAGGGGATACACAGTTAATGGCAGGACCCCAAGCAGCAGTGAAGTCCAGAGGGATCTTGGGGTCCTCGATCGTAACTCCCTGACAGTAGCCACACAAGTGGACAGGGTGGTCAAGAAGGGATATCGCATGCTTGCCTTTATGCTGAGGGAAACTCAGTGCAAGAGTCAGGATGTCACATTGCAGCTTTACAAGACTTTGTTGAGACCACACAGAGTATTGCATTCAATTCTGGCCGCCACATTACACTAAGGGTGTGCAGGCTTTGGGCAGGGTGCAGAAGAGATTTACCAGCATGCTGACTGGAATAGAGGGTGTGAACGAGGAGGAGGAGCTGGAAAAACTCTTCGTTTTCTCTGGGGCAGGAGAAGCTGAGGGCAGGCTTGATAGAAGTCTATAAAATTAGGAGATACATAAATACAGCTAACGGTCAGAAAATTTCTCCCCTGGAGTTGAAGTGTCCACTATTAGGGGGCATGCATTTAAGCTGAGAGGGGGGCAAGTTCAAAAGAGATGTGAGGGGCAAATATTTCACACTGAGCATGTTAAAAGTGTGGAATACATTGTCCGGGGTGGCAGTGGATGCAAATACGATGAAAGCATTTAAAAGGGTCTTTCAGTTAAGTGCACGAATATGCAAGGAATGGAGGACTATGGATCAAGGACAGGCAGAAAGGATTATTTCATTTGTTGTCATGTTTGGCCCAGCACGGTGGGCCAAAGGGCACATTCCTGTTGCTGTCGTGTTCCAAGTTTTATGCTCACTTGTATCATGATTACAAAAAGTAGGATTGGGAAGCATTTTTGAGAAGCGTTTGAGAACATTATTTCATGTCAGGACAAACGGGATAAGGATTAGGTGACACAGCACAAACAGATTTTGGAGCCCATGATGAATCATGGGGACCTCACAAGCACCAATGATCAGAGGGATCTCAGGATCTTGATGTGTATGCCTGTTGATCCCCCAATGTAATGGACGAGGTCGTTGAAGTGGTTTGGAAGGCACATTGGATACTTGTCTTTAGTAGACTTAATATTAAGTGATAGAGTTTCAGAATAGGCAGGGTATGTACAAAATGTTGGTTAGACCCAACAGTGAAGTCAACGATGAGAAAATACAGTGAGACTTGGACAACGATCAGGCTTGGCCTGATAAAGGATAAGTAACATTTGCACCATAGAAGTGCTAAGCAACAATCAGCTCGAACAAGAGAGAATATGACCATATCAAAAAAATTCCATGTCCTTACGCTCACTTCATCCTTACATTTATTTTTTTTTAAATGTGCAAGTGCTATGCAAGCCATGCAAGGCTACGGGCCAGGTGTTGGAAATCAGGTTAGAACAATTCAGTGCTTGTCCTTGACTGTCACAGAATCCGTGAGCTTAAGAATGTATTTCTCCTGTATTGTAGACTACTGAGGTGCTCGGCTATCCACTAAACCAAGGTTAACACTGATCTAAAACTAAACTGGGTCAGTTATAGAACCAGCAGGTCCATGGTACAAGCCACCCTGCTGTGGGACAGGGTCAGGTAAATCCAAGTGAGCGAGCGTGGTTGGAGACTCATTCATTGGGGGCATAGATTCTGTCGCCACATTTGAGACACCAGGGCTGTGTGTTGCTTCCCTGGTGCCAAGGTCAAGGACATCTCTGAGTGGTTGCAACAAATTCTTAAGGTGGAGGGTGAGCAGCCAAAGGCCACCGTGCACGTTGGTACCAATGACATAGGCAGAAAGAGGGAAGACATCCTGCGGACTATGGACAAGGAGTTAGCAAACAGGCTGAAAGGCAGGACCCAGATGGGTAATAATTTATGGGTTGCCACGAGTGCCACATGTTACAGAGTTGTCATAGAAAGACAGGTGAGATGAATGTATGGTTAAGGAGCTGGCACAGGGGGCAGGCTTTCCGGCTCATGGATAATTGGGACCGTTTCTGAGCAAGGGGTGACCTGTGCAAGAGGGATGGGAGGCAAGACGCTGTGAGCGGGACAGGACAGGACAGAGGGGACAAGTCGTTGTGAGCGGGTTACGACAGAGGGGACAAGTGCCTGTGAGCAGATCAGGAAGGAGGGGCAAGTCGCTGTCAGCGGGACTGGGCTGCGGGGAGCCAGCCGCCGCAAGCGGGACTGGGCTGCGGGGAGCCAGCCGCCGCGAGCGGGACTGGGCTGCGGGGAGCCAGCCGCCGCGAGCGGGACTGGGCTGCGGGGAGCCAGCCGCCGCGAGCGGGACTGGGCTGCGGGGAGCCAGCCGCCGCGAGCGGGACTGGGCTGCGGGGAGCCAGCCGCCGCGAGCGGGACTGGGCTGCGGGGAGCCAGCCGCCGCGAGCGGGACTGGGCTGCGGGGAGCCAGCCGCCGCGAGCGGGACTGGGCTGCGGGGAGCCAGCCGCCGCGAGCGGGACTGGGCTGCGGGGGCCGGCCGCCGCGAGCGGGTCAGGGCTGCGGGGGCCGGCCGCCGCGAGCGGGTCAGGGCTGCGGGGGCCGGCCGCCGCGAGCGGGTCAGAGCTGCGGGGGCCGGCCGCCGCGAGCGGGTCAGGGCTGCGGGGGCCGGCCGCCGCGAGCGGGTCAGGGCTGCGGGGGCCGGCCGCCGCGAGCGGGTCAGGGCTGCGGGGGCCGGCCGCCGCGAGCGGGTCAGGGCTGTGGGGGCCAACCCCTGTGAGCGGGACAGGACTGCTGGGGGCAAGAAACTGTGAGCGGGTCATGGTTGCCGGGGCCAGTCCCTGTGAGTGGGTCAGGGCTGCGGGGGCCAGTCTCTCTGAGTGGGACACAGCTGCGGGGGGCAGTACGCTGTGAGCGGCACACGGCTGCGGGGGGCGTGTCTCTGTGAGCGGGTCAGAGCTGCGGGGGGCAGTCCCTGTGAGCGGGATAGGGCTGCGGGGCCCAGTCCACTGTGAGCGAACACGGCTGCGGGGGGGCAGTACGCTGTGAGTGGGACTGGGCTGCAGGGGCCAGTGCCTGTGTGCGGGACAGGGCAGCGGGGGGGCAGTACGCTGACAGCGGGACAGAGCTGCGGCGTCCAGTCCCTCTGAGCGCATCAGGGGTGCGAGGGCCAGTCCCTGTGAGCGGGTCAGGGCTGCGGGGGACAGTCCCTGTGAGCGGGTCAGGGCTGCGGGGGACAGTCCCTGCGAGCGGGATAGGGCTGCGAGGGCCAGTCCCTGTGAGCGGGTCAGGGCTGCGGGGGACAGTCGCTGCGAGCGAATGAGGGCTGAGGGGGCCAGACCCTGTGAGCAGGTCAGGGCTGCGGCGGCCAGTCCCTGCGAGCGGGATAGGGCTGCGAGGGCCAGACCCTGTGAGCGGGTCAGGGCTGCGGGGGACAGTCCCTGTGAGCGGGTCAGGGCTGCGGGGGACAGTCGCTGCGAGCGAATGAGGGCTGAGGGGGCCAGACCCTGTGAGCAGGTCAGGGCTGCGGCGGCCAGTCGCTGCGAGCGGTATAGGGCTGCGAGGGCCAGTCCCTGTGAGCGGGTCAGGGCTGCGGGGGACAGTCCCTGTGAGCGGGTCAGGGCTGCGGGGGACAGTCCCTGCGAGCGGGATAGGGCTGCGAGGGCCAGTCCCTGTGAGCGGGTCAGGGCTGCGGGGGACAGTCGCTGCGAGCGAATGAGGGCTGAGGGGGCCAGACCCTGTGAGCAGGTCAGGGCTGCGGCGGCCAGTCCCTGCGAGCGGGATAGGGCTGCGAGGGCCAGTCCCTGTGAGCGGGTCAGGGCTGCGGGGGACAGTCCCTGTGAGTGTGTCAGGGCTGCGGGGGACAGTCCCTGTGAGCGTGTCGGGGCGGCGGAGCCAGTCCCTGCCATCGGGTCAGGGCGGCGGGGGCCAGTCCTTGTGAGCGGGACAGGGCTACGGGGGACAGTCCCTGTGAGCGGGTCACGGCTGCAGGGGCCAGTCCCTGCGAGCGGGTGAGGGCTGAGGGGGCCGGTACCTGTGAGCAGGTCACGGCTGCGGGCGATAGACGCTGAGAGCGGACACGGCTGCGGGGGGCAGTACGCTGTGAGCGGGACAGGGCTGCGGGGCCCAGTCCCTGTGAGCGGGATAGGGCTGCCGGGGCCAGTCCGCTGTGAGCGGGAAATGGCGGCGGGGGGCAGAATGCTGTGGGTGGGACAGGGCCGCGGGGGGCAGTACGCTGCCAGCGGGACAGGGCTGTGGGGCCCAGTCCCTGTGAGCGGGTCAGGGCTGCGGGGGCAGACCCTGTGAGCGGGACAGGGCTACGGGGGACCCTCCCTGCAAGCAGGTCCGGGCTGCGGGTGCCAGTCCCTGTGAGCGGGTCAGGGCTGTGGGGGCAACTGGCTCTGAGTGCGTCTGGAGAGAGGGCGCAAGTCGCCGTGAGCGAGTCAGGACGGAAAGGGAAAGTCGCCGTGGATGGGTGAAGAGGCTGGGGACGGGTAATGACAGAGGAGGCAAGTCGCTGTCAGTTGCTCAGTCCTGCAGGGGCAAGTGGCTGTGTGCGGGTGAGGACGGAAGGGGCAAGTGTCTGTGTGCGGGCGAGGACGGAGGGGGCAAGTGGCTGTGAGGAGGAGGGGGTGGCAGAGGGTGGGGGGAATAGGAGGTGGAGCAGGAGGGTGGGGGAACGAGGAGTAGGAGGAAGGGTATGGTCAAAGGAGGGGGTGGTGGGGCGGGAAGAAGGAGCAAGAGGGTGGGGGGGGGAAGGAGGAGGAAGAGGGTGGGGGGGGAAGGAGGAGGAAGAGGGTGGGGGGGGAAGGAGGAGGAAGAGGGTGGGGGGGGAAGGAGGAGGAAGAGGGTGGGGGGGGAAGGAGGGGGTTTAAGAGGGTGGGGGTGAGAGGGGAGGATGGTGGGGGGAGGAGGAGGAGGAGGGTGGGTGGAGTGGAGGAGGAGGAGGAGGATGGGGGAGTGGAGGAGTCGACGAGGACGGAGAGGGAGAGGGAGAGGGAGAGGGAGAGGGAGAGGGAGAGGGAGAGGGAGAGGGAGAGGGAGAGAGGGAGAGAGGGAGAGAGGGAGAGAGGGAGAGAGGGAGAGGGGGAGAGGGAGATGAGGAGGAGGGTGGTCGGTGGGAGAGATAATGGGAAATGCAGATGCTGGAGAATCCAGTTTAACAAAGTGTGGAGCTGGATGAACATAACAGGCCAAGCAGCATCTCAGGAGCACAAAAGCTGACGTTTCGGGCCCAGACCCTCTATCAGA
This sequence comes from Stegostoma tigrinum, assembly GCF_030684315.1. Lineage (NCBI taxonomy): Eukaryota > Metazoa > Chordata > Chondrichthyes > Orectolobiformes > Stegostomatidae > Stegostoma > Stegostoma tigrinum. Next base: position 934,256 of record NW_026728818.1, read on the forward strand.
GACGGGGATGGGGTGGGGGAACTGGAATAAACAGGGAGAGAGGGGGAGGCGGACCGAAAATGGAGAGAAAAGCAAGCTTCAAAATCTCCCCTTCCCCCACTGCATCCCAAAACCAGCTCAGCTCGTCCCCTCCCCCCACTGCATCCCAAAACCAGCTCAGCTTGTCCCCTCCCCCCACTGCATCCCAAACCTGTTTTTCCTCTCACCCATCCCTCTGTCCCACCTCAAGCCACACCTCCATTTCCTACCTCTACCTCATCCTGCCTCCTTGACCTATCCATCTTCCCTGGACTGACCTATCCTCACCCGACCTCACCTGTACTCTCCTCAATACCTATCTTGTTTTCTCTCCTTCTTCGGTCCGCCTCTCCCTCTCTCCCTATTTATTCCAGTTCCCTCTCCCCATCCCCGTCTCTGAAGAAGGGTCTAGGCCCGAAACGTCAGTTTTTTGCTCCCGAGATGCTGCTTGGCCTGCTGTGTTCATCCAGCTCCACACTTTGTTCACGTGGATTCTCCAGCATCTGCAGTTCCCCTGATCTCTCCTCCTCCTCCTCCTCAACTCCTCCACTGCCCCCGAGCACACTCCTCATCCTTCCACCCCACCCTCCTCCTGCGCTGTGATAACAAAGGAGGAGCAAGAGGGGGGTTGGGGGGGAAGGAGGAGGAGGAGGGTTGGGGCAATGAGGAGGAGGGTAGGGGGTGTAAGGAGGAGGTGGGTAGGGGATGGAAGGAGGAGGAGGGTGGGGGGTGGAAGGAGGAGGAGGGTGGGGGGGTGGAAGGAGGAGGAGGGTGGGGGGTGGAAGGATGAGCAGGGTAGGGGGTGGAAGGAGGAGGAGGGTGGTGAGGGGGTGGAAAGAGGAGGAGGGTGGTGAGGGGGGAGGAAGAGGAGGGTGGTGAGGGGGGAGCTGGAGGGTGGGGGCAAAGGAGGTTGTGGAGGAGGGTGGTGCGGAAAGGAAGAGGAGGGTGGGGGGTGGGAGGAGGAGGGTGGGGGGTGGGAGGAGGAGGGTGGGGGGTGGGAGGAGGAGGGTGGGGGGGTGGAAGGAGGAGGAGGATAGGGGGTGAAAGGAGGAGGGGAGTAGGGGGTGGAAGGAGGAGGGGGGTCAGGGAAAGGGGGGTTGGGGGGGAAAGGAAGAGGAGGGTGGGCGGAAAGGAGGAGAAGGGTGGGGGTGGAAGGAGGAGGAGGGTGGGGTTGGAAGGAGGAGGAGGATAGGGGGTGGAAGGAGGAGGGTGGTGAGGGGGAGGAAGAGGAGGGTGGTGAGGGGGAGGAAGAGGAGGGTGGTGAGGGGGGAGGTGGAGGGTGGGGGCAAAGGAGGTTGTGGAGGAGGGTGGTGGGTGGAAGGAGGAGGAGGGTGGAAGGAGGAGGAGGGTGGGGGGATGGAAGGAGGAGGGGGGTGGGGGGTGGGAGGTGGAAGGAGGAGGAGGATGGGGGGTGGAAGGAGGAGGATAGGGGGTGCAAAGAGGAGGGGAGTCGGGGGTGGAAGGTGGAGGGTGGGGGCAAAGGAGGTTGTGGAGGAGGGTGGTGGGGAAAGGAAGAGGAGGTTGGGGGGTGGAAGGAGGAGGAGGGTCGGGGGCTGGAAGGAGGAGGAGGGCGGGGGGTTGGAAGGAGGAGGGTTTGGTGGGGGGGGAAGGAAGAGGAGTGTGGGGTCGGGGCGGATGCAGGAAGAGGGTCGGGGGAGAGAAGGAGGGGGGTCGGGGGAGAGAAGGAGGAGGGTGGGTGGGGAGGAGGAGGAGGGTGGGGTGTTTGAGAGTGGGTCAGGACTGCAGGGGCCAGTCGCTGTGAGCAGGTCAGGACCGAGGAGGCAAGTCGCTGTGAGCGGGTCAAGAGAGCAGGGGCAAATCGCTGTGAGCGGGTCAAGGGTGCGGTGGCAAATAGCTGTCAGCGAACAGGGATGTGGGGGCCAGTCCCTGTGAGCGGGTCAGGGCTGCGGTGGCAAATAGCTGTCAGCGGGACAGGGCTGCGGGGGACAGTCGCGGTGAGCGGGTGAGGGCTGCGGAGGCCGGTCCCCGTGAGCGGGTCTGGGCTGCGGGGGCCGGTCCCCATGAGCAGGTCCAGGCTGCGGGGGCAAATCGCTGTCAGCAGGGGGTCCGGGTGCAGGGGCAAGACCCTGTGAGCGGTTCAGGGCTGCGGTGGCAAATAGCTGTCCGCGGGTCAGGGGTGCGGGGGAGCCGGTCCCCGTGAGCGCGACAGGGGTGCGGGGGAGCCGGTCCCCGTGAGCGGGTCAGGGCTGCGGGGGACGGTCCCCGTGAGCGGGTCAGGGCTGCGGGGGACGGTCCCCGTGAGCGGGTCAGGGCTGCGGGGGACGGTCCCCGTGAGCGGGTCAGGGCTGCGGGGGACGGTCCCCGTGAGCGGGTCAGGGCTGCGGGGGACGGTCCCCGTGAGCGGGTCAGGGCTGCGGGGGACGGTCCCCGTGAGCGGGTCAGGGCTGCGGGGGACGGTCCCCGTGAGCGGGTCAGGGCTGCGGGGGACGGTCCCCGTGAGCGGGTCAGGGCTGCGGGGGACGGTCCCCGTGAGCGGGTCAGGGCTGCGGGGGACGGTCCCCGTGAGCGGGTCAGGGCTGCGGGGGACGGTCCCCGTGAGCGGGTCAGGGCTGCGGGGGACGGTCCCCGTGAGCGGGTCAGGGCTGCGGGGGACGGTCCCCGTGAGCGGGTCAGGGCTGCGGGGGACGGTCCCCGTGAGCGGGTCAGGGCTGCGGGGGACGGTCCCCGTGAGCGGGACAGGGCTGCGGGGGACGGTCCCCGTGAGCGGGACAGGGCTGCGGGGGACGGTCCCCGTGAGCGGGACAGGGCTGCGGGGGACGGTCCCCGTGAGCGGGACAGGGCTGCGGGGGACGGTCCCCGTGAGCAGGTCCAGGCTGCGGGGGCAAATCGCTGTCAGCAGGGGGTCCGGGTGCAGGGGCAAGACCCTGTGAGCGGTTCAGGGCTGCGGTGGCAAATAGCTGTCCGCGGGTCAGGGGTGCGGGGGAGCCGGTCCCCGTGAGCGCGACAGGGCTGCGGGGGACGGTCCCCGTGAGCGGGTCAGGGCTGCGGGGGACGGTCCCCGTGAGCGGGTCAGGGCTGCGGGGGACGGTCCCCGTGAGCGGGTCAGGGCTGCGGGGGACGGTCCCCGTGAGCGGGTCAGGGCTGCGGGGGACGGTCCCCGTGAGCGGGTCAGGGCTGCGGGGGACGGTCCCCGTGAGCGGGTCAGGGCTGCGGGGGACGGTCCCCGTGAGCGGGTCAGGGCTGCGGGGGACGGTCCCCGTGAGCGGGTCAGGGCTGCGGGGGACGGTCCCCGTGAGCGGGTCAGGGCTGCGGGGGACGGTCCCCGTGAGCGGGTCAGGGCTGCGGGGGACGGTCCCCGTGAGCGGGACAGGGCTGCGGGGGACGGTCCCCGTGAGCGGGACAGGGCTGCGGGGGACGGTCCCCGTGAGCGGGACAGGGCTGCGGGGGACGGTCCCCGTGAGCAGGTCCAGGCTGCGGGGGCAAATCGCTGTCAGCAGGGGGTCCGGGTGCAGGGGCAAGACCCTGTGAGCGGTTCAGGGCTGCGGTGGCAAATAGCTGTCCGCGGGTCAGGGGTGCGGGGGAGCCGGTCCCCGTGAGCGCGACAGGGCTGCGGGGGACGGTCCCCGTGAGCGGGTCAGGGCTGCGGGGGACGGTCCCCGTGAGCGGGTCAGGGCTGCGGGGGACGGTCCCCGTGAGCGGGTCAGGGCTGCGGGGGACGGTCCCCGTGAGCGGGTCAGGGCTGCGGGGGACGGTCCCCGTGAGCGGGTCAGGGCTGCGGGGGACGGTCCCCGTGAGCGGGTCAGGGCTGCGGGGGACGGTCCCCGTGAGCGGGTCAGGGCTGCGGGGGACGGTCCCCGTGAGCGGGTCAGGGCTGCGGGGGACGGTCCCCGTGAGCGGGTCAGGGCTGCGGGGGACGGTCCCCGTGAGCGGGTCAGGGCTGCGGGGGACGGTCCCCGTGAGCGGGTCAGGGCTGCGGGGGACGGTCCCCGTGAGCGGGTCAGGGCTGCGGGGGACGGTCCCCGTGAGCGGGTCAGGGCTGCGGGGGACGGTCCCCGTGAGCGGGTCAGGGCTGCGGGGGACGGTCCCCGTGAGCGGGTCAGGGCTGCGGGGGACGGTCCCCGTGAGCGGGTCAGGGCTGCGGGGGACGGTCCCCGTGAGCGGGACAGGGCTGCGGGGGACGGTCCCCGTGAGCGGGACAGGGCTGCGGGGGCCGGTCCCCGTGAGCGGGACAGGGCTGCGGGGGCCGGTCCCCGTGAGCGGGACAGGGCTGCGGGGGCCGGTCCCCGTGAGCGGGACAGGGCTGCGGGGGCCGGTCCCCGTGAGCGGGAAAGGGCTGCGGGGGCCGGTCCCCGTGAGCGGGAAAGGGCTGCGGGGGCCGGTCCCCGTGAGCGGGAAAGGGCTGCGGGGGCCGGTCCCCGTGAGCGGGAAAGGGCTGCGGGGGCCGGTCCCCGTGAGCGGGAAAGGGCTGCGGGGGCCGGTCCCCGTGAGCGGGAAAGGAATGCGGGGGCCGGTCCCTGTGAGCGGACAGGTCTGCGGGCGCCAGTGCCTTTGAGCGGGACAGGGCTGCGGTGTCAAATTGCTGTCAGCGGGACAGGGCTGCGGGGGGCCAGTCCCTGTCAGTTGGTCAGGGCTGCGGGGGCCAGTCCCTGTGAGCGGGTCAGGGCTGCAGGGGCCAGTCCCTGTGAGCGGGTCAGGGCTGCGGGGGCCAGTCCCTGTGAGCGGGTCACGGCTGCAGGGGCCAGTCCCTGCGAGCGGGTGAGGGCTGAGGGGGCCGGTCCCTGCGAGCGGGTGAGGGCTGAGGGGGCCGGTCCCTGTGAGCAGGTCACGGCTGCGGGCGACAGTCGCTGAGAGTGGGACAGGGCTGCGGGGCCCAGTCCCTGTGAGCGGGATAGGGCTGCCGGGGCCAGTCCGCTGTGAGCGGGAAACGGCAGCGGGGGGTAGAATGCTGTGGGTGGGACAGGGCCGCGGTGGGCGGTACGCTGCCAGCGGGACAGGGCTGTGGGGCCCAGTCCCTGTGAGCGGGTCAGGGCTGCGGGGGCAGACCCTGTGAGCGGGACACGGCCGCCGGGGGCAAGTCGCTGTGAGCGGGTCAGGTCTGCGGGGGTTAGTACCCGTGAGCGTAACAGGGCTGTGGGGGCCAGTCCCTGCGAGCGGGTCAGGGCTGCGGGGGCAACTGGCTCTGAGTGCGTCTGGAGAGAGGGCGCAAGTCGCCGTGAGCGAGTCAGGACGGAAAGGGCAAGTCGCCGTGGATGGGTGAAGACTGCAGGGGCAAGAGGCTGTGAGGGGGTCAGGACAGCAGTGGCAAGAGGCTGGGAACTGGTAATAACAAAGAAGGCAAGTCGCTGTCAGTTGCTAAGTACTGCAGGGGCAAGTGGCTGTGTGCGGGTGAGGACGGAAGGGGCAAGTGGCTGTGTGCGGGCGAGGACGGAGGGAGAAGTTGCTGTGAGGAGGAGGGGGTGGCAGAGGGTGGGGGGAATAGGAGGTGGAGCAGGAGGGTGGGGGAAACGAGGAGTAGGAGGAAGGGTATGGTCAAAGAAGAGGGTGGGGGTGAGAGGGGAGGAGGGTGGGTGGAGGAGGTGGAGGAGGAGGGTGGGTGGAGTGGAGGAGGAGGAGGAGGGTGGGTGGAGTGGAGGAGGAGGAGGAGGGTGGGTGGAGTGGAGGAGGAGGAGGGTGGGTGGAGTGGAGGAGGAGGAGGAGGAGGGTGGGTGGAGTGGAGGAGGAGGAGGGTGGGTGGAGTGGAGGAGGACGAGGAGGAGGAGGAGCAGGAGGGTGGGGGGAGTGGAGGAGGGTGGGGGGGTGGAGGAGGGTGGGGGGGTGGAGGAGGGTGGGGGGAGGAGGAGGAGGAGGAGGAGGGTGGGGGGGTGGAAGGAGGAGGAGGGTGGGGGGGGAGAAGGAGGAGAGTGGGTGGGGTGCTTGAGAGTGGGTCAGGACTGCAGGGGCCAGTCGCTGTGAGGTCAGGACCGAGGGGGCAAGTCGCCGTGAGCTTGTCAGGACCGAGGGGGCAAGTCGCTCTGAGCGGATCAGGACCGAGGGGGCAAGTCGCTGCGAGCGGGTCAGGACTGAGGGGGCAAGTCGCTGCGAGCGGGTCAGGACCGAGGGGGCAAGTCGCTGTGAGCGGGTCAGGACAGCAGGGGCAAGTCGCTGTGAGCGGGTCAGGAGTGCGGGGGCAAGTCGCTGTGAGCGTCTCAGGACTGCGGGGGGCAACTCCCTGTGAGCGTCTCAGGGCTGCGGGGGGCAAGTGCCTGTGAGCGCGTCAGGGCTGCGGGGGGCGGTCCCTGTGAGCGGGTCCGGGCTGCGGGGGCCAGCCCCCGTGAGCGGGTCCGGGCTGCGGGGGCCAGCCCCCGTGAGCGGGTCCGGGCTGCGGTGGCAAACCACTGTCAGCGGGACAGGGCTGCGGGGGACAGTCCCTGAGAGCGGGTCCGGGCTGCGGGGGACAGTCCCTGTGAGCGGGTCCGGGCTGCGGGGGACAGTCCCTGTGAGCGGTCCGGGCTGCGGGGGAAATCGCTGTCAGCGGGTCAGGGGTGCGGTGGCAAAGAGCTGTCAGCGGGACAGGGGTGCGGTGGCAAAGAGCTGTCAGCGGGACAGGGGTGCGGGGGCCAGTCACTGTAAGCGTCTCAGGACTGCGGGGGGCAACTCCCTGTGAGCATCTCAGGGCTGCGGGGGCAAGCCCCTGTGAGCGGGTCCGGGCTGCGGGGGCCAGCCCCTGTGAGCGGGTCCGGGCTGCGGTGGCAAACCGCTGTCAGCGGGACAGGTCTGCGGGGGACAGTCCCTGAGAGCGGGTCCGGGCTGCGGGGGACAGTCCCTGTGAGCGGTCCGGGCTGCGGGGGAAATCGCTGTCAGCGGGTCAGGGGTGCGGTGGCAAAGAGCTGTCAGCGGGACAGGGGTGCGGTGGCAAAGAGCTGTCAGCGGGACAGCGCTGCGGGGGACAGTCCCTGTGAGCGGGTCCGGGCTGCGGGGGACAGTCCCTGTCAGCGGGACAGGGCTGCGGGGGCCAGTCCCTGTGAGCGAGTCAGGGCTGCGGGGGAAATCGCTGTCAGCGGGACAGGGCTGCGGGGGCCAGTCCCTGTGAGCGGGAGAGGACTGCAGGGGCCCAGCCGTCAGCAGATGTACTCTCTGACTAAGTACACTGTTTTGAAGGCGAGAGGTCCAACGATATCAGTTAAGCCCCCCTTGTTTTTGTATTGTGTACTTCTGACATATGCGCAAATGGACAACCTCACTCTCCTGCAAAGCTGCAATGATACGTTCGTAAATCTCACATCAATAAACTTACCTCTCAAGCTTCTCGCCTCCTAGATCTGTTTGTACTAGTAAATAACTCAAGCGAGGATGTTTGGCAAAGTGTTTCTTTGATCTGAACTTATTTTTCAGCACCTTGCTGAAATCACGCACATCTTCACCTGATGTTGTCTAAAAATGTAAAATAAATCAAATTTAGTTAAGAATTAATAATGAACCAATCTACTCAACTCACTCTATAATCCACGCTTTCCCTGCTAAATGTCTTTGAAGATGTAAAATTAAAGAGTCTGCAATTCTGAGGGAAAAAGTCACTATCTTTCTGTAAGATTATGATAAAGGTTAGATATGTCTGAATGTGAGTTTCGAACAATTAAGCTTGAGTTTCATACAGTCGTACAGCATGAAAAAAGATCTTTTGGTCCAACCAGTCTATGCTGATCACAATCCCAAACTGAACTAGATACACCTGCCTGTGCTTGGCCCATATCTCTCCAAAGATTTCTATCATCTTTCTATCTTCTGGCTACATCACCTCAACAGAATTCTCCATCTTGTGGTCAAATACTAAAACTATACAATTAACTCATTTCAAATGATACACAGATCCAGGATTCACATTAGTGGCCTTTCTGGTTGAATTGCTAATTATTTTAACAACAGTGCATTTTTTGTCCAATTATGCCATGTATAATTACTGATCCAAAATTCATCTCATTGGGTTTTTTTTTTGGTTTTTTGTATCGAGTCGAAGATGAGATCAATACATTGGTGAGAAATTATCTTGGTTTGCAGATTCAAAGTCACTATAGTCCCAGACGGGACCACAGGACTGCTCTCACAGTGGACAGAGAGATAACTGGAGGTGGTTTAAATTAAAGGTTGCCACACCTCAGATGAGGAGACAGGTTGAGAAGGAGACTCCTTCATTGTAACTTCAGACAGTGTAGTATTCCATGCTGTTGGTATCATTCTGAATTACCAACCAGCCAACTGAGCTAACTGGCTCCCAGGCAAAATATACAATCAGTTTGGATAGATATGAACACCAAAGGAAAGTCGTCACAGCTGTGACAGTTTCAGATTCATGCATCCCCTGACAGAAGATACAGTCCAGGAGAGCATACAGTCTATAGACCAAGAGGTAATCGGATCTTGGAAGAAAGATGTTACAATAAACTGTGAATCCAATTGGCACAGGTAGCATGGAGGATTCTTTTTATATTCACGGGATGTGGATGTGGCTGGCTGAGCCCAATTATGAGGAACGGACGGCTGGAGGGAGGAACGGATGGCTGGAGGAGGCGGAGGGGGGGGGGGAAGGAGCAGGACGGGGGCGGGGGGGGGAAGGAGCAGGACGGGGGCGGGCGGGGGAAGGAGCAGGACGGGGGCGGGCGGGGGAAGGAGCAGGACGGGGGCGGGCGGGGGAAGGAGCAGGACGGGGGCGGGCGGGGGAAGGAGCAGGACGGGGGCGGGCGGGGGAAGGAGCAGGACGGGGGCGGGCGGGGGAAGGAGCAGGACGGGGGCGGGCGGGGGAAGGAGCAGGACGGGGGAAGGAGCAGGACGGGGGCGGGGGGGGGAAGGAGCAGGACGGGGGCGGGGGGGGGGAAGGAGCAGGACGGGGGCGGGGGGGGGGAAGGAGCAGGACGGGGGCGGGGGGGGGAAGGAGCAGGACGGGGGCGGGGGGGGGGAAGGAGCAGGACGGGGGCGGGGGGGGGGAAGGAGCAGGACGGGGGCGGGGGGGGAAAGAGCAGGACGGGGGCGGGGAAGGAGCAGGACGGGGGCGGGGGCGGGGGGGGAAGGAGCAGGGCGGGGGCGGGGGCGGGGGGGGGGAAGGAGCAGGACGGGGGCGGGGGGGGGAAGGAGCAGGACGGGGGCGGGGGGGGGAAGGAGCAGGACGGGGGCGGGGGGGGGAAGGAGCAGGACGGGGGCGGGGGGGGAAAGAGCAGGACGGGGGCGGGGAAGGAGCAGGACGGGGACGGGGGCGGGGGCGGGGACGGGGGCGGGGGCGGGGGCGGGGGGGGAAGGGGCGGGGGCGGGGGCGGGGGCGGGGGGGGAAGGAGCAGGGCGGGGGCGGGGGGGGAAGGAGCAGGGCGGGGGCGGGGAAGGAGCAGGACGGGGGCGGGGGGGGGGAAGGAGCAGGACGGGGGCGGGGGGGGGGAAGGAGCAGGACGGGGGCGGGGGGGGGGGAAGGAGCAGGACGGGGGCGGGGGGGGGGAAGGAGCAGGACGGGGGCGGGGGGGGGAAGGAGCAGGACGGGGGCGGGGGGGGAAAGGAGCAGGGCGGGGACGGGGACGGGGACGGGGACGGAGACGGGGACGGAGACGGGGAAGGAGCAGGACGGGGGCGGGGGGGGAAGGAGCAGGACGGGGGCGGGGGGGGGGGAAGGAGCAGGACGGGGGCGGGGGGGGGAAGGAGCAGGACGGGGGCGGGGGGGGGGGAAGGAGCAGGACGGGGGCGGGGGGGGGAAGGAGCAGGACGGGGGCGGGGACGGGGGCGGGGGCGGGGGGGGGGAAGGAGCAGGGCGGGGGCGGGGGGGGAAGGAGCAGGACGGGGGCGGGGGGGGGAAGGAGCAGGACGGGGGCGGGGGGGGGGGAAGGAGCAGGACGGGGGCGGGGGGGGGGGAAGGAGCAGGACGGGGGCGGGGGGGGGGAAGGAGCAGGACGGGGGCGGGGGGGGGGGAAGGAGCAGGACGGGGGCGGGGGGGGGGGAAGGAGCAGGACGGGGGCGGGGGGGGGGGAAGGAGCAGGACGGGGGCGGGGGGGGGGGAAGGAGCAGGACGGGGGCGGGGGGGGGGGAAGGAGCAGGACGGGGGCGGGGGGGGGAAGGAGCAGGACGGGGGCGGGGGGGGAAAGGAGCAGGACGGGGACGGGGACGGGGACGGGGACGGAGACGGGGACGGAGACGGGGAAGGAGCAGGACGGGGAAGGAGCAGGACGGGGGCGGGGGGGGGGGAAGGAGCAGGACGGGGGCGGGGGGGGGGGAAGGAGCAGGACGGGGGCGGGGGGGGGAAGGAGCAGGACGGGGGCGGGGGGGGGGGAAGGAGCAGGACGGGGGCGGGGGGGGGAAGGAGCAGGACGGGGGCGGGGGGGGGGGGAAGGAGCAGGACGGGGGCGGGGGGGGGGGAAGGAGCAGGACGGGGGCGGGGGGGGGAAGGAGCAGGACGGGGGCGGGGGGGGGAAGGAGCAGGACGGGGGCGGGGGGGGCGGGGGCGGGGGGGGAAGGAGCAGGGCGGGGGGGGGGGAAGGAGCAGGGCGGGGGCGGGGAAGGAGCAGGACGGGGACGGGGGCGGGGAAGGAGCAGGGCGGGGGCGGGGGCGGGGGCGGGGGGGGAAGGAGCAGGACGGGGGCGGGGGGGGGGAAGGAGCACGACGGGGGCAGGGGGGGGGAAGGAGCAGGACGGGGGCGGGGGCGGGGGCGGGGACGGGGACGGGGGCGGGGACGGGGACGGGGGCGGGGACGGGGGCGGGGACGGGGGCGGGGGGGGGCATGGAGCAGGGCGGGGGGGGAAGGAGCAGGGCGGGGGGGGAAGGAGCAGGGAGGGGGGGGAAGGAGCAGGGCGGGGGGGGAAGGAGCAGGGCGGGGGGGGGAAGGAGCAGGGCGGGGGGGGGAAGGAGCAGGGCGGGGGGGGAAGGAGCAGGGCGGGGGGGGAAGGAGCAGGGCGGGGCGGGGGGGGAAGGAGCAGGGCGGGGGCGGGGACGGGGACGGGGGGGGGAAGGAGCGGGACGGGGGCGGGGGGGGGAAGGAGCAGGACGGGGGGGGGAAGGAGCAGGACGGGGGCGGGGGGGGGGAGGAGCAGGGCGGGGGGGGGAAGGAGCAGGGCGGGGGGGGGGAAGGAGCAGGGCGGGGGGGGGGAAGGAGCAGGGCGGGGGGGGGGAAGGAGCAGGGCGGGGGGGGGAAGGAGCAGGGCAGGGGCGGGGGCGGGGAAGGAGCAGGGCGGGGGCGGGGGCGGGGGGGGGAAGGAGCAGGGCGGGGGCGGGGGCGGGGGGGGGAAGGAGCAGGGCGGGGGCGGGGGGGGAAGGAGCAGGGCGGGGGGGGGAAGGAGCAGGGCGGGGGGGGGGAGAAGGAGCAGGGCGGGGGGGGGAGAAGGAGCAGGGCCGGGGGGGGGAGAAGGAGCAGGGCCGGGGGGGGGAAGGAGCAGGGCGGGGCCGGGGGGGGGAAGGAGCAGGGCGGGGGCGGGGGGGGGAAGGAGCGGGGCGGGGGGGGGGAAGGAGCAGGGCGGGGGCGGGGGGGGGGAAGGAGCAGGCCGGGGGGGGGGAAGGAGCAGGGCCGGGGGGGGGGAAGGAGCAGGGCCGGGGGGGGGGAAGGAGCAGGGCGGGGGCGGGGGGGGGGGGGAAGGAGCAGGGCGGGGGCGGGGGGGGGGGACGGAGCAGGGCGGGGGAGGGGGCGGGGGGGAAGGAGCAGGGCGGGGGCGGGGGGGGAAGGAGCAGGACGGGGGCGGGGGGGGAAGGAGCAGGACGGGGGCGGGGGGGGGAAGGAGCAGGACGGGGGCGGGGGGGGGGAAGGAGCAGGACGGGGGCGGGGGGGGCGGGGGCGGGGGGGGAAGGAGCAGGGCGGGGGGGGGGAAGGAGCAGGGCGGGGGGGGGGAAGGAGCAGGGCGGGGGCGGGGAAGGAGCAGGACGGGGACGGGGGCGGGGAAGGAGCAGGGCGGGGGCGGGGGCGGGGGGGGAAGGAGCATGACGGGGGCGGGGGGGGGGAAGGAGCACGACGGGGGCAGGGGGGGGGAAGGAGCAGGACGGGGACGGGGGCGGGGGCGGGGACGGGGGCGGGGGCGGGGGGGGGCATGGAGCAGGGCGGGGGGGGGGAAGGAGCAGGACGGGGGCGGGGGGGGGAAGGAGCAGGACGGGGGCGGGGGGGAGGAAGGAGCAGGGCGGGGGCGGGGGGGAGGAAGGAGCAGGGCGGGGGCGGGGACGGGGGCGGGGGCGGGGACGGGGACGGGGGCGGGGGCGGGGGCGGGGGCGGGGGCGGGGACGGGGACGGGGACGGGGGCGGGGACGGGGGCGGGGGCGGGGGCGGGGGGAAGGAGCAGGACGGGGGCGGGGGGGGGGAAGGAGCAGGACGGGGGCGGGGGGGGCGGGGGCGGGGGGGGAAGGAGCAGGGCGGGGGGGGGGGAAGGAGCAGGGCGGGGGCGGGGAAGGAGCAGGACGGGGACGGGGGCGGGGAAGGAGCAGGGCGGGGGCGGGGGCGGGGGCGGGGGCGGGGGCGGGGGGGGGAAGGAGCAGGACGGGGGCGGGGGGGGGGAAGGAGCACGACGGGGGCAGGGGGGGGGAAGGAGCAGGACGGGGACGGGGGCGGGGGCGGGGACGGGGACGGGGGCGGGGACGGGGACGGGGGCGGGGACGGGGGCGGGGGGGGGCATGGAGCAGGGCGGGGGGGGAAGGAGCAGGGAGGGGGGGGAAGGAGCAGGGCGGGGGGGGAAGGAGCAGGGCGGGGGGGGGAAGGAGCAGGGCGGGGGGGGAAGGAGCAGGGCGGGGGGGGAAGGAGCAGGGCGGGGGCGGGGGGGGGAAGGAGCAGGGCGGGGGCGGGGGGGGGGAAGGAGCAGGGCGGGGGCGGGGACGGGGACGGGGGGGGGAAGGAGCGGGACGGGGGCGGGGGGGGGAAGGAGCAGGACGGGGGCGGGGGGGGAAGGAGCAGGACGGGGGGGGGAAGGAGCAGGACGGGGGGGGGAAGGAGCAGGACGGGGGCGGGGGGGGGAAGGAGCAGGGCGGGGGGGGGGACGGGGGGGGGGGACGGGGACGGGGGCGGGGGGGGAGGAGCAGGGCGGGGGCGGGGGCGGGGGCGGGGGGGGGGGGGGGGGGAGGAGCAGGGCGGGGGGGGGAAGGAGCAGGGCGGGGGGGGAAGGAGCAGGGCGGGGGGGAAGGAGCAGGGCGGGGGGGGGAAGGAGCAGGGCGGGGGGGGGGGAAGGAGCAGGGCGGGGGGGGGGAAGGAGCAGGGCGGGGGGGGGGGAAGGAGCAGGGCGGGGGGGGGGAGGAGCAGGGCGGGGGGGGGGAGGAGCAGGGCGGGGGGGGGAAGGAGCAGGGCGGGGGCGGGGGCGGGGGGGGGGAAGGAGCAGGGCGGGGGCGGGGGGGGGAAGGAGCAGGGCGGGGGGGGGAAGGAGCAGGGCGGGGGGGGGGAGAAGGAGCAGGGCCGGGGGGGGGAGAAGGAGCAGGGCCGGGGGGGGGAAGGAGCAGGGCGGGGCCGGGGGGGGGAAGGAGCAGGGCGGGGGCGGGGGGGGGAAGGAGCGGGGCGGGGGGGGGGAAGGAGCAGGGCGGGGGCGGGGGGGGGGAAGGAGCAGGCCGGGGGGGGGGAAGGAGCAGGGCCGGGGGGGGGGAAGGAGCAGGGCGGGGGCGGGACGGAGCAGGGCGGGGGAGGGGGCGGGGGGGAAGGAGCAGGGCGGGGGCGGGGGGGGAAGGAGCAGGACGGGGGCGGGGGCGGGGGCGGGGGCGGGGGAAGGAGCAGGACGGGGGCGGGGGGGGGAAGGAGCAGGACGGGGGCGGGGGGGGGGAAGGAGCAGGACGGGGGCGGGGGGGGCGGGGGCGGGGGGGGAAGGAGCAGGGCGGGGGCGGGGGGGGCGGGGGCGGGGGGGGAAGGAGCAGGGCGGGGGGGGGGAAGGAGCAGGGCGGGGGCGGGGAAGGAGCAGGACGGGGACGGGGGCGGGGAAGGAGCAGGGCGGGGGCGGGGGCGGGGGCGGGGGGGGAAGGAGCAGGACGGGGGCGGGGGGGGGAAGGAGCACGACGGGGGCAGGGGGGGGGAAGGAGCAGGACGGGGACGGGGGCGGGGGCGGGGACGGGGACGGGGGCGGGGACGGGGACGGGGGCGGGGGGGGGCATGGAGCAGGGCGGGGGGGGGGAAGGAGCAGGACGGGGGCGGGGGGGGGAAGGAGCAGGACGGGGGCGGGGGGGAGGAAGGAGCAGGGCGGGGGCGGGGGGGAGGAAGGAGCAGGGCGGGGGCGGGGACGGGGACGGGGGCGGGGGCGGGGGCGGGGGCGGGGGCGGGGGCGGGGGCGGGGACGGGGGCGGGGGCGGGGGCGGGGGCGGGGGCGGGGGGAAGGAGCAGGGCGGGGGCGGGGGCGGGGGCGGGGGGAAGGAGCAGGACGGGGCGGGGACGGGGGGGGAAGGAGCAGGACGGGGCGGGGACGGGGGGGGAAGGAGCAGGACGGGGGGGGAAGGAGCAGGGCGGGGGGGGAAGGAGCAGGGCGGGGGGGGAAGGAGCAGGGCGGGGGCGGGGGGGGGGGGAAGGAGCAGGGCGGGGGGGGGGGAAGGAGCAGGGCGGGGGGGGGAAGGAGCAGGGCGGGGGGGGGGAAGGAGCAGGGCGGGGGGGGGAAGGAGCAGGGTGGGGGCGGGGGGGGGGGAAGGAGCAGGGTGGGGGCGGGGGGGGGGGAAGGAGCAGGGTGAGGGTGGGGGCGGGGGGGGGAAGGAGCAGGGTGAGGGTGGGGGCGGGGGCGGGGGGGGGGACGGAGCAGGGCGGGGGGGACGGAGCAGGGCGGGGGCGGCGGGGACGGAGCAGGGCGGGGGCGGGGGGGACGGAGCAGGGCGGGGGCGGGGGGGACGGGAGATGAACACAGCAGACAGGCTGACATCACCTCTACACCCAGAATATTCAGACCCTTCAGAAGCGTTTCTCCCTGCGACTCCTGAAACAGACTCTCGCAGCCATGCGCCGCCACCTCCACACATTGCAATCCAGCCTGCCCCAGCTCAGAGCCTCCCTCTCCCAGACCTGCACATGACCCCTGCTGTTTTTTATCCGCCGCAGGATCCACAGACTGAACACCCAGTTCCACTCAGCTTTACTGGACACCAAAAATCCTAAGTACAACCAACTCACGGATCCCTGCCTCCCACAAGAGGATTCCTGCGCCTCCCAAATCCCGAGTCTGTACCTGCGCCGCCGCCATTGAACATGAAAACACGGCCGGAGACCCCACCGATGACGTCACATCCACCTCCGCCGGCCACACCACTTCCGGAACCGCTGCTGCAGCCACCACCTCCACTTCCAGGTACAACACCACCCTCACCGCAGATGCTGCCGCCCACCCCGATCCTCCAAACGCCGACGGAACCCCGCCCACGGCCGACGGAACCCCGCCCACGGCCGACGACCTCATCGCTCCGCCCACAGCCAGCAGCCCCAGAGGCGACAGCCACACCCGGCCGTGCCGCATGTTCACCGTCTCCCCAGACCTCCAACTGACTGAGGACGAACGGTCAGTCCTCAGGAAGGGGCTCACCTTTGTCCCCCTACAACCACACATCAACCAATACCAGTCACGATTGGACATAGAGCAGTTTTTCCACCGTCTTTGCCTCCATGCCGACTTCTTCAATCGGGAGCCGAACCCTCCCTCCACTGACCCCTTCACCCTCTTCCAACACAAGTCCTCCTCCTGGAGACCACCCCCAGGCCTCCTACGCTCCCTCAACCTCTCCTTCTCCAACTGCCGTCGAGACATGAACCGCCTCAACCTCTCCACCCCTCTCACCCACTCCAACCTCTTCCCTGCAGAACGGGCAGCCCTCCGCTCCAACCCCAACCTCACCATCAAACCCCCAGACAAGGGTGGCGCAGTGGTCGTATGGCGCACTGACCTCTACATCGCCGAGGGCAGACGCCAACTCTCTGACACCACCTCCTCCCGCCCCCTTGATCATGACCCCACACCCGAGCACCAAACCATCATCTCCAACACCGTTCATGACCTCATCACCTCAGGGGACCTCCCACCCACCGCCTCCAACCTCATTGTTCCCCAACCCCGCACGGCGCGTTTCTATCTCCTTCCCAACATCCACAAACCTGCCTGCCCTGGTCGACCCATCGTCTCAGCCTGTTCCTGCCCCACCGAACTCACCTCCACCTATCTGGACTCCATTTTCTCCCCTGTGGTCCAGGAACACCCTACCTACGTCCGTGACACCACCCACTCCCTCCCCCTCCTCCAGGACTTCCAATGTCCTGGCCCCCAACACCTCATCTTCACCATGGACGTCCAGTCCCTATACACCTGCATTCCGCATGCAGATGGCCTCCAGGCCCTCCACTTCTTCCTGTCCCGCAGGCCCGACCAGTCCCCCTCCACCGACACCCTCATCCGCCTAGCCGAACTCGTCCTCACCCTCAACAACTTCTCTTTTGACTCCTCCCACTTCCTACAGACTAAGGGGGTGGCTATGGGCCCCAGCTATGCCTGCCTCTTTGTAGGTTACGTGGAACAGCCCCTCTTCCGCACCTACACAGGCCCCAAACCCCACCTCTTCCTCCGGTACATTGATGACTGTATCGGCGCCGCCTCTTGCTCCCCAGAGGAGCTCAAACAGTTCATCCACTTCACCAACACCTTCCACCCCAACCTTCAGTTCACCTGGGCCATCTCCAGCACATCCCTCACCTTCCTGGACCTCTCAGTCTCCATCTCAGGCAACCAGCTTGTAACTGATGTCCATTTCAAGCCCACCGACTCCCACAGCTACCTAGAATACACCTCCTCCCACCCACCCTCCTGCAAAAATTCCATCCCATATTCCCAATTCCTTCGCCTTCGCCGCATCTGCTCCCACGATAAGACATTCCACTCACACACATCCCAGATGTCCAAGTTCTTCAAGGACCGCAACTTTCCCCCACAGTGATCGAGAACGCCCTTGACCGCGTCTCCCGTATTTCCCGCAACACATCCCTCACACCCCGCCCCCGCCACAACCGCCCAAAGAGGATCCCCCTCGTTCTCACACACCACCCCACCAACCTCCGGATACAACGCATCATCCTCCGACACTTCTGCCATCTACAATCCGACCCCACCACCCAACACATTTTTCCATCCCCACCCCTGTCTGCCTTCCGGAGAGACCACTCTCTCCGTGACTCCCTTGTTCGCTCCACACTGCCCTCCAACCCCACCACACCCGGCACCTTCCCCTGCAACCGCAGGAAATGCTACACTTGCCCCCACACCTCCTCCCTCACCCCTATCCCAAGCCCCAAGATGACATTCCACATGAAGCAGAGGTTCACCTGCACATCTGCCAATGTGGTATACTGCATCCGCTGTACCCGGTGTGGCTTCCTCTACATTGGGGAAATCAAGCGGAGGCTTGGGGACCGCTTTGCAGAACACCTCCGCTCAGTTCGCAACAAACAACTGCACCTCCCAGTCGCAAACCATTTCCACTCCCCCTCCCATTCTTTAGATGACATGTCCATCATGGGCCTCCTGCAGTGCCACAATGATGCCAGCCACCCAAAGGTTGCAGGAACAGCAACTCATATTCCTCCTGGGAACCCTGCAGCCTAATGGTATCAATGTGGACTTCACCATTTTCAAAATCTCCCCTTCCCCCACCGCATCCCAAAACCAGCCCAGTTCGTCCCCTCCCCCCACTGCACCGCACAACCAGCCCAGCTCTTCCCCTCCACCCACTGCATCCCAAAACCAGTCCAACCTGTCTCTGTCTCCCTAATCTGTTCTTCCTCTCACCCATCCCTTCCTCCCACCCCAAGCCGCACCCCCATCTACCTACTAACCTCATCCCACCTCCTTGACCTGTCCGTCTTCCCTGGATTGACCTCTCCCCTCCCTACCTCCCAACCTATACTCTCTCCACCTATCTTCTTTTCTCTCCATCTTCGGTCCGCCTCCCCCTCTCTCCCTATTTATTCCAGAACCCTCACCCCATCCCCGTCTCTGATGAAGGGTCTCGGCCCGAAACGTCAGCTTTTGTGCTCCTCAGATGCTGCTGGGCCTGCTGTGTTCATCCAGCCTCACATTTTATTATCTTGGATTCTCCAGCATCTGCAGTTCCCATCATCTCTGACATCAGCTTCCCTGCGTCTCTGATGCTGCTTGTCCTGCTGTGTTCATCCACATCAACACCTTGTTACCCCCCATTCTCCTTTGTTTGTGTTTTCTTGCTCTTCCTCCCTCCCTCTGATTCTCACCCCCTCTCTCACCTCTGCTGGCTCTAATTTCACTCCCTTGTCATGTTCCCTTATTTCCATCTTTCTGTCCCTTCTCTCTCTCTCTCCGCCCACAAACTCACTCTGGCTTTATTCACAGAGAGTACAAGAGGAAAGGAAACCAAAGCACGCAGCGCCTTCGGCTGAGAGAGAAATGAAGAACTGCCGGAGATTTTCCAAACCCTGACACAGGGGTTGCCTCTCTCTCTCTCGACAGTCTCTGTGACTGCCCCATCAAACCCCACACCCATTCCCGTCCCATGGTGTCTCTCCACAAACCCACCTCCGGGTGGAAATGCAAACACAAGTTGCTGGAAATGCTCAGCATCTGTGAAGACAAAGTCCCGAGGTAGCGTTTTGGGTGCGATGACCCT
Source organism: Stegostoma tigrinum (assembly GCF_030684315.1). Lineage (NCBI taxonomy): Eukaryota > Metazoa > Chordata > Chondrichthyes > Orectolobiformes > Stegostomatidae > Stegostoma > Stegostoma tigrinum. Next base: position 952,785 of record NW_026728818.1, read on the forward strand.
TTCCCTCAGAGCTCCGGCTAGAAATGCTCCAGCCTCTGAGACAGGGTCCCCTTGAGGTCGGAGAGCTGCGGCTCCATCTCGGCTGTTCGCTTGGCATCAGGAGCTCCCCTCAGCCCCAGGAAGGGGTATGATCACCCCCTAACCTTATACTGACAGTGGTTGTGTCCTTCCCTCATCCCCGGGAGCCCCTCCTGCCTTCTCACCTTGTTGCCGGGGTGCTATTTGACTACGGAGGGCTGTGCAATAAAGAACCTACTTCCCACAGCAGCAGGGGGAGGGGGCATCCCTTCACTCCTAAAACACCTCCTCCCATCCAATCTTGTGGCAATGGCTGTTCGGCTGCAGAAAGCGGCGCTGCCCGTGACCCCAAACCTCCCTACAACACCCCTCTCCTAATCCGACCCTTTTGCAGTAGCTGTCGGCCACTCAGTCACTGGGCTGTACAATAGTGACTCTCCCCATGTCCACTCACTTCCAGGACGGCTGTCCTCCAACCCCGACCCCATCCCATCCGCCTCCTTCCCTTTATCATGTGGTACGAGAGCTGCAGGCCGGTCGGCTACGGAAACCCGCGCAAGGCTGGATAATAGACACCCTCCCAATGTCCCCAGCCTTCCCCTCACCCGGGGAGGGGAATTCTCAGCCCCAAAACATCCATTCCCAACACCTCGCTTTGGGATAGGAGCGGCGCACGATGTGAAACAGGGACCGTGCTCATGTCCCCAATCCTCCCTTCACCCCAAACCACCACCCCCAGCTTACCTTGCAGTAGGACATAGTTGTAGGCTGCTCAGATACGGAAGGCATCGCGGACCCGTGGCTGGATGCTCGGGGAGCGCGGGCTCGGTGCCAGGCAGCTGTGCCCAGGCGCCGGGTGAAGAGGCCTTCTCCCACCTTGGATCCCCGCTCCCGGCGCAGGGCCGAGCCACTGAGCAGCCAGCGCTCCAGCAGCCCGGATGCCTGCTCCCAGCCCGGTGGTCATGCTGGAGGCCGCTGGAGAACATGAGGTTGTAGGGGTCCGGGAGCGTGGTGCGATGATCCCCGCTGCCGAACAGCTGGGTCCTCAGAACCCTCCCGGGAAAAGGGATCCAGACAGCGGACTCGTCGCCGAGGGAGAGCCGGGGAAAGGCGTGAGTAGGAACAGGAGAGGAAGGGGATTTACTGAGGAGGGAGAAAGAGACAGATTCTGTGTGTGTGTGTGTGTGTGTGTGTGTCTGTGTGTGTGTGAGAGAGAGGGGATTAGAAATGCAGTCTGATTGCGGATGGGTTGGGTTTAAATAGAGATTTTTAAACTTGGTTCAAAAAAACTCACAATGCTCCCTGCTGAGCGGGTGGAGAGGCTCGGATAGAGAGGAAGAGAGACACAGCGGGGCGGGGGAGAGGGGACAGAGAGAGGTTCACAGGGAGAGACGGAGAGACAGGGGAGACAGGGGAGAGAGAACGGCAGAAGCACACACAGAGGGAGCCAGATACAAGACGAGAGATAGAGAGGGGCGCACACAGAGACCAAAGAGACAGAGTGAAAGCGGAGAGAGGAGAGAGACAGAAGTGCACAGCGAGGTGGCAGAGACAAGACGACAGAGGGAGACAGAGACATAGAGTGAGGCACACACAGAGAGATGGAGAGACAGAGATTGTGTGTGTGGCGGGGGGTGGATTTGGAGAAAATGGGAGAGAGAGAGACAGAGTCGTCGAGTTGTACAGCAGGGAAACAGACCCTTCAGTCCAACTCCTCCAGGCCGACCAGACACCGTAACTGACTAGTTCTGTTTGCCAGCCTGGAGCCCATATCCCTCCAGCCCCTTCCTATTCATGTGTCCCTGCAGGTGACTTCTAAATACTGTGAGTATAACAGCCTCTGTCACTCCTCTGGCAGTTCATGCCACACACAAACTACACTCGGGAGAACACGTTGGCGCCAAATCCCCCTCCCATCCTCTGAGAAAAGGAACCGGAAATGACATCACCAGCCCAAGGAAACCGGAACACTTAAAGAGAAGGCGGGACCTAACTCCAGCGCTTCCCCGGATGCTCCCTGAAGATTTTACCCGGAATGGTGCCGAAACGTCTGCAAACTAACCTTCCAGCTCAGTGAGCAATCTGACATCCAGAACCTCAACCCTGAGCTACAAATCTTCTCAAAACTCGATAATGCTTTGCCACTTGATTAACAGGTGCATCCTTTTTTTAAAAAAAAATAAACTTTTTTTGCTGGATGTATGACTGACTGACCAGTGTTTATTGTCCTTCCTTAACTGAGCCTTGGGAGCTCTGCAGACCAATGGTATCAACATGGATTTCACAAGCTCCAAAATCTCCCCTCCCACCACTGCATCCCAAAATCAGCCCAGCTCGTCCCCTAATCTGTTCTTCCTCTGACCGATCCCCTCCTCCCAGCTCAAGCCAAACCCCCATTCCCGACCTCCAAACCTCATCCCGCCCCCTTGACCTGTCCGTCCTCCCCAGACTGACCTAACCCCTCCCTACCTCCACACCCACACTCACCTCTCCTGGCTTCATGTCCGCCCCTTTTACTTAAGACCAGAAGACATCGGAGTGGAAGTAGGGCCATTCGGCCCATCAAGTCCACTCAACCATTTAAATCATGGCTCAGGGGCATTTCAACTCCACTTCCCTGAACTCTCCACGTTGCCCTTGATTCCTCGTGAGATCAAGAATTAGTCGATCTCTGCCTCGAAGGCATCCAACGTCCTGGCCCCGACTGCACTCCGTGGCAATGATTTCCACAAGCCCGCCACCCTCTGGCTTTACAAATGTCATCTCATTTCCATTTCAAATTTACCCCCTCTAATTTTAAGGCTGTGCCCACGGGTCCTAGTCTCCCGGCCTCACGGAAAAAACTTCCTAGCGTCCACCACTTCCGAGGCAGACATTATGTTGTAAGTTTCTATTAGATCTCCCCTCAACGTTCTAAACTCTGATGAGTACAATCCCAGGATCCTTAGCCGTTCATCATACGTCAAACCTACCATTCCAGGGATCATCGGTGTGAATCTCCGCTGGACACGCTCCAGGGCTAGTATGTCCTTTCTGAGGTGTGGGGCTCAAAATTGGACACGGTATTCTAAATGGGGCCTAACTAGAGCTTTATAAAGCCTCAGAAGCACATCGCTGCTTTTATATTCCAACCCTCTTGCGATAAAGGACAACATTACATTCGCTTTCTTAATTACGGACTCTACCTGCAAGTTAACCTTTCGAGAATCCTGGACCAACACTTCTAGATTCCTTTGTCCTTGAGCTTTACGAATTTTCTCACCATTTAGTAAATAGTCCATGCCCGTATTCTTTTTACCAAAGTGCAAAACCCCACATTGAATTTCATCAGCCATTTCCTGGACCACTCTCCTAAACTGTCTAACTCTTTCTGCCGCTTCTCCAGCTCCTCAGTCCGACCTGCCTGTCCACCAATCTTCGTATCATCGGAAAACTTCGCCAGAATGACCCCGGTCCCTTCATCCAGATCATCAATACGTAAGGTGAACAGCTGCGGCCCCGACACCGAAACCTGCGACACCAATCGTCACCGGTTGCCATGCCGAAAAACAGCCTTTTATCCCAACTCTCTGCCTTCTATCAGACAGCCAATCCTCAATCCAAGCCAGTAGCTCATCTCGAACACCATGGGCCCTCACCTTGCTCAGCAGCCTCCCGTGAGACACTTACGTAAGGCCTTTTGGAAGTCTAGATAGATAACATCCACTGGGTTTCCCTGGGCTAACACACTTGTTACCTCTTCAAAGAATTCTAACAGGTTTGGCAGGCACGACCTCCCCGTACTACATCCATGCTGACTTGTTCTAATCTGACCCTGCACTTCCAGGAATTTCAAAATCTCATCCTTGACAATGATTCAAGAATTTTATTAACTCCCGAAGTCAGGTTAATCGGCCTGTAATTTTCCATCTTTTGCCTTGATTCTTTCTTAAACAAGGGGGTTACAACAGCAATTTTCCAATCATCTGGGACTTACCCTGACTCCAGGGACTTTTGAAAGATCACATCCAAAGCCTCTGCTATTTCCTCAGCCACCTTCCTCAGAACTCTAGGATGTAGCCCTTCGGGGCCAGGAGATTTGGCAATTTTTAGACCTTTTAGCTTTTCTAGCACTTTCTCTTTTGTAATGCCTACCGTACTCAACTTTGCCCCCTGACTCTCCCTAAGTGTTGGCATACTACTCATGTCTTCCACTGTGAAGACTGACGCAAAGTACTTATTAAGTCCTTCAGCGACTTCCTTATCTCCCATCACTAGCCTTCCAGCATCAATTTGGAGCGGCCCAGTGTCTACTTTTGCCTCATGTTTGTTTCTTATGTATTGAAAGAAGCTTTCACTGTGATTTCTAATATGACTAGCTAGCCTACCTTCATATTTGATCCTCTCCCTCCTTATTGCTCGTCTGTCTCCTCTGCACCTATCTTCCCCTCTGTCCATCTTCAATCTGCCTTCCCCCTCTCCCTGTTTATTTCAGAACTGTCTCCTCCTCCCTCTTTTCTGATGAAGGGTCTCTGCCCGAAATGTCAGCTTTTGTGTTACTGAGATGCTGCTTGGCCTGCTGTGTTCATCCAGCTCCACACTTTGTTATCTTGGATTCTCCAGCATCTGCAGTTCCCATTTTCTTTTTATTTTGGGGGCAGCTGCTGTCAATACCCACCCAAACAAAAGCTTCATTTGTCATTTTCAAAATTGGTAATAGCCCACAATCTGCTGAGTGAACAAAAAAAGTACCCATTTGCCTGTGACTCTCAGATGGATTTCTTTCCGATTTATTTATTCTTTAATGAGACATAGCTGTTGCTGATTGTCCAGCATGAACTGACTTCTTGAACAGCTTCATGTTGCTGTACAGAGACCCACAATGCTGTTCCAAAAGAGATTACGAAGATTGACTCAGTAACAACCATTCATTTCCAAATAAGTTTGTGAGTAGCTTGGAGGTGATTTTTACTGGGGTTAGTGCTACCATGTCTGATGTCCTTGCCCTTGAAGATGAGTTTTCTAAGTCTGGAAAGGTGTGTGTCAGAATAGTGGGTAAAAAATGTGGCAGTGCATCTTGTACAGGGACACATTATTGTCTCTTGGAGTTGGCTGTGGAGAGAATGGATACGGTGCCAATCAAGGGGCTGCTTTGGCCTAGACTCAAGATTGTTTTCAGTGTTGTTGGATCTGCACCGTCATTGACACACTTCTGACTTGAGAATTGGAGGAGGGCTGCAGGCTTCGGAGTGTCAGCAGTTTCTACATCAAATCGCAGAGTCGTCTTGCTTTGTCTCTGAGTCTGTGGCCCCGAGTGATATCTAAAACCAGGTCATCTCTCTTGTGAGCTTGTTATTCTAAACTGGACATTGCGCTTTCTTTACTCAGAGAGTAGTCAGGGAATGTAACGCTTTGCTTGCAACGGGAGTAGATTCGCCAACTTTCGGTACATTTAAGTCGTCATTGGATAAGCATATGGATGTACATGGAATAGTGTAGGTTAGATGGGCTTCAGATCGGTCTGACAGGTCGGCACAACATCGAGGGCCGAACGGCCTGTACTGCGCTGTAATGTTCTATGTTCTAATGGTCTCTTCATTATAGAAAAGAGGTGATTGCATTTGAGCATGTGTGGAGGACATTCATCAGGATGTTCTGAGGGGGTGAAGCATTTTAACTCGATGGAGAGTGTGGATAAGTTTGAGATAACAAGAACTGTCAATGCTGGAGTCTGAGATAACACAGCATGGAGCTGGAGGAACACTGCAGGCCAGGCAGCATCACTGTTTTATCTGGATAAGGTTGGCTTGTTTTCTTCCGAATAGGGAAGGTTGAAGAAGGTCCTGAAAAAGTGGTCTGCATTCTGATGGGTCTAGGCGAGGGTAGCAGAACGACCATTCATGGGGTGGGAGGTCGGTGGGGCGGGGGGACGGGGGGGGGGGGGGGGGGGGGAAAGAGATACATACATTTAAGCTAAAAGGCTCAGAAGGAATTTCAGGAAAGAAAAGACACCCAGAAGGTGCTGGGGGTTTGGAATTCATTGTCTGGGACTTTAGTTGAGGTGGTGGATAATCTTTTCACATTAAAGAAAAAGGGTTGGTACAGCACTTAAAATGAAATAACATTCAAGGCAACGGGCCTATTGCTAAAACATGAGCCGAATGTGAACTTAGTGTGGCTTCAGTGGTTACAGACACAATGGAATGAAGTGCTTGTTCAATTCACACAGATGATCCCTGGAATGGTTGGCTTAACCTACGATGAATGGCTAAGGATCCTGGGATTGTACTCACTACAGTTTAGAAGGTTGAGGGGAGAACTAATAAAAACTTACAAGATAATGTATGGTTTAGAAGAGGTGGACGCTAGGAGGTTGTTTCCGTTAGCAGGGGAGACGAGGACCCGTGGGCACATCCTTAAAATTCGAGGGGTTCAATTTAAAACTGAAATCAGACGACATTTCTTCAGGCAGAAAGTGGTGGGCTTGTGGAATTCATTGCCGCAGAGTGCAGTGCAGGCCGGGATGTTGGACGCCTTCAAGGCAGAGATCGACAAATTCTTGATCTCAAAAGGAATCAAGGGCTACGCGGAGAGTGCAGGGAAGTGGTGTAAAAATGCCCATCAGCCATGATTTAAATGGTGGAGTGGACTTGATGGGGCGAATGGCCTTACCTCCACTCCTCTGTCTCATGGCCTTATGGTCTAATTCTGGAGAATTCTCTTATTCTATGATTCTGGAGCAGGGGACAGTGAGTGGACAGCACAGGACAGTTCACTTAACTTCTCCTTTACCAATCTTCTATCTGCCTCCCCACTTCTCCCTATTTTTTTCAGATTCCCCTTCTCCTCCCCCATTTTTGAAGAAGGGTCTCGATCCGAAACGTCAGCTTTCTTGCTTCTCTGATGCTGCTCGGCCCGCTGTGTTCATCCAGTTCTACACCTTGTTCTCTCAGATTCTCCAGCATTGGCAAGTTCCTACTATCTCTTGAGGAAGCTTACTTGTTTTTGCACCCAAACTGTGGTGAGAATGTGGAACGCACCGACTGTGTGGGTGGTAGAGTCAGAAACCATGATAACATTTAACAAGTCTTTGATTGGGCATTTGCGATGCCAAGGCATACAAGGCTCTGGGTCGAGTGCTGGGAAATGTGATGAGAATAGTTCGGGACTTGCATCTTGTGAGGGCACATACAATTTGCTGAAGGGTCTGTTCCATTGCCATAGCACTCTATTATGCTGTCCCTCAATGATCCTACGACAAGTAAGTGAAGGTTTACAGAAACAGATAGTTTTCAAGGACAATGCCAAGAGGAAAAGTGATGCACAGGCAAAGTGCATGGAAGAATTTAACCAAGGATTAACACCACTGAAGAACTGGAATTTGTGCCAATGCACCAAACCTGCAGATGAAAATGCAGTGTCCAGTTTGATTGCAAACTGCAACAACCACCAGTTAGTAACACGATCAATGGAAATATCTGAATGCCTGCTGTTGTGATCTCAAGCATTTACCTGCCTCGAGTGAAATCCACCACCATCGTTCTGTTGCATCGTTGGCCACCTCGCAATCGGTGTTGCATCGTCAATATCATTCCTTGACAACGCTTGAAGCAAGGCATAAGCAGTGGTTTCCACAGTCATCGCAGAAGCCTGTGCTGCTTCAATTGGATACGGCTTCTCGTCCTCCAACCATGGAGGCTTTCCAGGAACCAACATCAGAATCTGTCATTTGTTAAAGGGATTAGCTCAGAATAAAGTTTACATCATATAGATTTTTGTTTGCATTTCAACAACACAACAATGGTTTTGCTGGTCAAGATCCAGCATTATCTCACCACTGATGTCTATGACATTCTCCATACTTGCCGCTCAGTGATGGGTCCTTTTGTTTGGGAAAAATAGGCACCTTCAAATGCAAATGAATCAAAGTGAGCTTTAGTTTCTCATCAGGCTACATGGCAGTTATTACAAGATGTTATGAACAAAAGGTGAAGGAGCAGATGAAACCATTCACCAGTCTGGATGATCTTCTTGCCCTCATCCTGAGGAGGCATCACAGATCTTAACTTACACGCAATTCAAATTATTTCATGCAATGACAAGACTGAATGTTCCGGATACTGCAAATGCCATGGCACCTGGCAGCATCCCACAAACTGTACTGGAACAATGTGCCCCAAGGTCGCCACACAGTAAATGTTTTCCAGTACATTTTTAAACACTTGCAACACTCACATTTCATCGAAAGATGACCTATCACGCAATCGGCAGACAAATTGTCCTGACCAATTATGACCTCAATGTATTCTCAATCATCAGCAAAGTAATGCAACATCTGGATGACAGTGCTGTCAAACAGCTGCACACTAAGGTTCAGTTTACTTTTCGTCATGCCACACTTCTCGTAACCTCGTTCAGGATTTACCACAAATATGAACAGAGATCCTGAGCTTGAAAAGGAAGGAAAGTGCAATCTGTCATTTCCACCAAGGCAACTTCTGATTGAATGTGGTGTGAAGCAGAGGAATAGAAAATTGAGTCAGTGGCATTCACTGGATACCTGCACTGGTTGAAGTCATGTCTTCATTTGAACCAAAGTGCAGACATGAATGTTCATTGAATATTGTCCAGGTGTCCAGCAGAATTCATGACTTTTCCAACAGTGAAGTCAACGATGAGAAAATACAGTGAGACTTGGACAACGATCAGGCTTGGCCTGATAAACGATAAGTAACATTCGCACCATACAAGTGCGAAGCAGCAATCAGCTCCAACAAGAGCGAATATGACCATATCACAAAATTCCATGTCCTTACCCTCACATCATCCTTACATTTTTATTAAACGTGCAAGTGTTATCCAAGCCATGCAGGGTAATGGGCCAGGTGTTGGAAATGAGGTTAGAACAATTCAGTGCTTGTCTTTGACTCTCACAGAATCCGTGAGCTCAAGAATTTAATTCTCCTGTACTGTAGCCCACTGAGGTGCTTGGCTATCCACTTAATCAAGGTTAACACTGATCTAAAACTAAACTGGAACGATTATATAATCAGCAGCTGCCAGGTCCGTGGTACAAACCGCCCTGCTGTGGGACAGGGTCAGGCAAATCCAAGTGAGTGATCGTGGTTGGAGACTCATTCGTTGGTGCATAGTTTCTGTAACCACATTTGAGATACCAGGGCTGTGTGTTGCTTCCCTGGTACCAAGGTCAAGGACATCTGTGAGTGGTTGCAAGAAATTCTTAAGGGGGAGGGTGAGCAGCCAGAGGCCATTGTGCACATTGGTACCAATGACGTAGGTAGAAAGAGGGATGAGATCCTGTGGACTGTGTACAAGGAGTTAGCAAAGAGGCTGAAAGGCAGGACCTAGAGGGTAATAATTTATGGGTTGCCACGAGTGCCACATGTTCGTGAGTTAAGTCAGAGAAAGATAGGTGAGATGAATGCATTGGTTAAGGAGCTGGTACTGGGGGCAGGCTTTCAGGTTCATGGATAATTGCGACCGCTTCTTGGGCAAGGGGTGACCTGTGTAAGAGGGATGGGTTGCACCTAAACTGAACGGGAACAAATACCCTCACAGGGAGGTTTGCTAGTGCTACTTGGGAGGATTTAAAGACCGGCGGGCAGCTGGGAACCAGAGCAGCAGGTCAGCAAGTAGATGAATTGATGGCAGGTACATGCTAGGACCAATAAATCAGAAAAGAATGGCAGTCAGAGACAGGTACATGAACATGATGGCACGAACAAGCTGAAATATGTTTATTTCACTGCAAGGAGTATTACAGGTAAGGCAGATGAGCTTAGAGCCTGGATCCGTACATGGGACTCTGATGTTGAGGCCATTACAGAGGCTTGGTTGAGACAGAGACCGGACTGGGTGCTCAATGTTCCAGGGTTTCATTGTTTTCGACAAGATAGAGGGGAAGATAAAAGAAGGAGGTGCACTCCTAACCTGTGGGAAATGTTACATCTGTACCTAGAAAGGACATTCTGGAGGGCTTGCCCACTGAGGCAATAGAGGTCGCGTTCAAAAATAAGACAGACACAATCACTCTGATCAAACTAATAGCCTGCTCCCTTTTGCCACTGACACACTGAGGAACAAATATGTAGGCAGCTTGTGAAACGATGCAATAAGTCAGAGTTGTCACAGTCAGTGAATTTAACCTCCCCGGTATTGACTGGGACTCCCTTCCAACAAGAGTTTAAATGAGGCTGAATTTGTTAAGTCTATCCAAGAGCATTTCTTGACACAGTATGTGGATAGAAGATGGGCCATGCTGGACTTTGTCCTGGTCAGGTAACTGGTGAGAAGGGTGGGAAAGCATTTTGGAAATAGTGATCACAACTCCTTAAATTTTAAGATTGCTGTGAAGAAGTATAAGTCAGGACCTTGGGGGAGAGTAAATTATATCAATTTTAGGTAGGAGCTGGGGAGTGTTAATTGGGAGGAGCTGTCACATTTGCCATATGGGAATTGTTTAAAGGCCTGCTTATGAGTTTAGGATCAGGAAGGAGGAAGGACAAGGATGGCAAGGTAAAAGACCCTTGGATAATTGGGGAGGTTGTGAAGTTAGTCAAAAGGGAAAAACAAAAATATGTCAGGTTTAGGAAGCTAAAATCGAACAGGGCTGACATAAAGAAAGCAGAAAAAGAAAGGCGATCAAATGACCTTGGCAAGGAGGGTTGAAGGAAATCCCAAGGCATTCTGTGCATACATCAAAAACAAGGGGATAAATAGTGAGAAAGTAGGACCATTCAGGATAAAGGAGGGAACTTGTGTTTGGAAACAGAGGATGTGGGCAAGATCCTAAATTAAGTCCGTGCATCACTATTCACTCAGGCGAAGGGTGTGGAGGATAGTGGGATTTGTGTGGAGCACGCTCATATGATAACAGCATTTTGAAATCAAGAAAGAGCATTAAGGTGGATAAGTCCTCAGGACCCAATGGTATCTCCTCAAGGTTTTTGAGCGAGGTGAGAGAAGAGATTGTCGGGGCATTCAGCAATATCTTTGTATCCTTGGTAGCCACTGGAGGGTACTGGAGGATTAGCAAGTTGCTAAATGTTCTTCTTCTGTTCAAGAGGGGAAATAGGGTCAATCCAGGAAACTATAGACTAGCGAGTTTCTCATCGTTCATTGGAAGCTATTGGAGAGAATTCTTAGGGATTGTATTTATCTGTATTTGGAACAGCATGGCCTCATTAGGGACAGTCAGCATGGCTTTGTGCAGGGCAGGTCATGTCTTACTAACTTGACTGAATTTTTTGAGGAGGTGACGAATGTGATCAATGAAGGTAGAGCAGTGGATATTGTCGACATGGATTTTAGCAATACTTTCAACAAGGTGCCTCATGATAGGATCATCCAGAAAATTAAGATGCACCGAGTCAATGGTGGCTTGGATGCTTGGATTCACAACTGGCTTGCCCAGAGAAGACAGAGGCAAGAGGTGGAATGGTGCTTTTCAGGCTGTAGATCCAGGACGATTGGTGTTCCGCAGGAATCTGTGCTGGGACCTCTGCTGTTTGTGGTCTATACAAAATGACTGAGGTGAAAATATAGATGTATGGGTTAGCAAGTTTGCAGACAATAGAATGATTGGGAGAATCGGGATGAGTGTAGACGTCATAAAAGGATACAGATCAGTTGCAGAAACGGCAAGTGGATTTTAATCCATTAAATGTGAGATGCTCCACTTTGGGAAATCAACTATTACAGAAAAATATACAGTTAATGGCACCCCTCAGTGCAGAATTGTTAAGGTGGGGATGCAGGTGCACTCAATCTGTTCATTGAGAACTATCGACGTGCTATCACCTCAATTTCTCTGTTCCCTGCACCAAACCCAACCTACGTCCTGCCCAACTGACTGCCCTCCACGCACTCATATCTCACCCTGACTTTGTTATTAAGCCTGCCGATAAGGTGGTGCTGTTGTGGTCTGGTGAGCTGAAGTCTACCTTGCAGAGGCTGAGCGCCAGCTCTCAGATACCTCCTCCGACTTCTCCTGGGCCATGACTGCACTGGGCCATTGTATCTACTACAGTAACTGATCTTGGTCTATCTGGTGATCTTCCCCCTCTGTTTCCAAGCTGAAAGGCCACAGCTCCCCACAGGTTGCTCCTACGTCCCCCTAAAAATCCACAAATGAGACTGTCCTGGCAGACCCATTGTTTCAGCCTGTTCCTGCCCCACAGAACTCATCTCTTCCGACCTTGACTCAATCTTCTGTCAACTGGTCCAAGCACTGCCCACGTACATCCAGAAATACTCTGACATTTTACGCAGTTTTAAAACATCAGTTTGCCGGTTCCAGCTGCGTCCTCTTTACCATGAACGTGTAATTCCTTGACACATCCATTCCCCACCAGGAGGTTCTTAGGGCTGTCCCCTTCTTCTTGGAGCAAAGACCTGAACATTCCCCTCCCACCACCACCCTCTTCCACTTGGTCGACCTCATCCTCACCCTCAACAACTTGTTGTTTAACTCCTCTCATTTTCTTCGGGTAAGAGGAGCAGCTCCGGGCACCTGCGTGGGCCCGAGTTAAACCTGTCTCTTCACGGGGTACGTGGAACATTCCCACCCACAACACTTTCTCCGATACATCAATGATATCATCCAGCTGCTTCTCTCTCTCGTCTGAAATTGGAAAACTTCATCAACTTCGCCTCCAATTTCCATCCTGCCCTCACTTTCACCTGCTCTACCTCTGACTCTACCCTTCCCTTCCTCAACATTTCTGCTTCCATTCCTGGGGGTAGGCTTCGCACTAATATCCATTACAAACTCTCTGACTCTCACAGCTACCTGGTCTATATATCCTCACACCCCACTTTCTGTAAAGACTCGAACCTCTTCTCTCACTTCCTCCATCTCCATCGAACATGTTCTCATGAGGCCAACATCAACAAGGGAGCCTCCAAAATGTCCATCTTCTTCCTCAACTGAGGATTCTCCGGCTCCGTGGTCGACAGGGCCCTCAACTGTGTCCAACCCAGCACTTCTGCCCTCACCTTTTCTCTTCCCTCCCAAGATAGCAATAAGGTTCCACTTGACCTTACCTATCAACCCACATGCCCACATCCATACCAACCTCAGGCACCATTTCCACCACCACGCACAGACAATTGCCCGAGGCTGCAGTGCGAACCACTGAGCCACCGTGCTGCCCAGAATCTTGGTGGTGTGGATGAGCAGAGAGATCTCGGTGTCCATGTGCGCAGATCCCTCAAAGTTGCCACGCAGATTGATAGGCTTGTTCAGAAGGCGTACAGCGTGTTAGGTTTTATTGGTACAGAGATTGAGTTTCGGAGCCATGAGGTCATGTTGCAGCTGTACAAAACACTGGTGCGGCCGCGCTTGGACTATTGCGTACAGTTCTGATCGCCACATTATCGGAAGGATTTGGAGGGGGTTTATTAGGATCTTGTCTGGTGTGGAAGGAAGGTCTTATGAGGAAAAGCTTCGAGACTTGAGGCTGATTTTGTCAGAAGAAGGTGAAGAGGCAACTTAATAGAGACATACAAGATAATCAGAGGATTAGATAGGTGGACAGCGATAGTCTTTTTCCTCGATGGTGATGGTGAGCACGAGTGGAGATAGGTTTAAATTGAGGGGAGACAGATATGGGACACATGTCAGAGGGAGGTTCTTTATTCAGAGAGTAGTATGGGTGCGGAATGCCCTGCCTGCAACAGGAGTAGATTGCCAAGTTTAAGGGCATTTAAATGAACATTGCTAAATATGTGGATGGTAATGGAATAGTGTCGGTTTGATGGGCTTCATGTTGGATTCACAGGTTGGCGCAACATCGAGGGCCGAAGGGCCTGTACTGCGCTGTTATGTTCTATGTTCTATGTCATAATACTTCAGTGAATTCTGGTTACCCTGCCGTAGGAAGAATGCTGTTAAACTATACAGAGTGCAAAAATAATTACAAAAGGTCATTGCCGGGACTGGAGGGTTTACGAGGAGTGGTGGATAGGCTCGGACTTTTTCCCTGGAGTATCGGAGATGAAGGGGTGACTTCCAGAGGTGTAAAAAATCATGATGGGCATTGATAAGGGGAATAACCAAGGTAGGGGAGTCCAAAGCTCGAAGGGAGTAGGTTCAAATGTGAAAGGGGAAAGATTTAAAAGTGACCCGACCGGCAACTTTTCCCACACAGAGGGTGGTGCGTGAATGCAATGAGCTGCCAACAGACGTGGTAGAGGCAGATAAAATTTCTGTATTTAAAAGACATTTGGACAGGTACACAATTAGGAAAGGTTTAGACGGATAACAAACGCAGGCAAATGGGACCGGTTAAGTTTGGGACACCTGATCAGTACAGATGATTAGGAGTGAGGGTCCTGATTCTGTGCTGTATGACTCTATGAATCTATGACTGAAGAGCTAACTAGGTGTGTGGATGAGGGCAATGCATTTGACACAGTCTACTTGGGCTTCAGCAGAGCTTTTGACAAGATTCCCCATTTGAAGACTGTTAGAACAGGAAACAGTCCATGGGATCCGAGGACACATGTGCACAGGAAATCATAACTCATGTCATTTGAATGAGTTTTTTAAAGTAGTAATGAAGAGCATTGATTAAGGCAGAAACATGGACGTATATGGGTTTCAGTAAGGCGTTCAAGAAGGTTCCTCACAGTAGTCCAGTAGGGAAGTTAAATCACACGGAGCACAGGGAGAGCTAGCCATAGAAGATAGAACATAGAACATTACAGCACAGTACAGGCCCTTCGGCCCTCGATCTTGTGCTGACCTGTCATGCCGATCTCAAGCCCATCTAACCTGCACTATTCCATGTACGTCCATATGCTTGTCCAATGACGACTTAAATGTACCTGAAGTTGGCGAATCTACTACCGTTGCAGGCAAAGCGTTCCATTCCCTTACTACTGTCTGAGTAAAGAAACTACCTCTGACATCTGTCCTGTATCTTTCACCCCTCAATTTAAAGCTCTGCCCCCTCGTGCTCGCCATCACCATCCTAGGAAAAAGGCTCTCCCGATCCACCCTATCTCACCCTCTGATTATTTTATATGTTTCAATTAAGTCACCCCTCAACCTTCTTCTCTCTAATGAAGACAGCCTCAAGTCCCTCAGCCATTCCTCGTAAGACCTTCCCTCCATACCAGGCAACATCCTAGTAAATCTCCTCTGCACCCTTTCCAAAGCTTCCACATCCTTCTTATCATGCGGTGACCAGAACTGGATACAATACTCCAATGCGGCCGCACCAGAGTTTTGTACAGCTTCACCATCACCTCTCGGTTCCGGAACTCGATCCCTCTATTAATCAAAGCTAAAACACCATATGCCTTCTTAACAGCCCTGTCAACCTGGGTGGCAACTTTCAAGGATCTGTGTACATGGACACCGAGATCTCTCCGCTCATCTATACTACTTAGAATCTTACCATTAGCCCTGTACTTTGCCTTCTGGTTACTCCTGCCGAAGTGCATCACCTCACGCTTGTCTGCATTAAACTCCATTTGCCACCTCTCAGCCCAGCTCTGCAGCTTATCTGTGTCTCTCTGCAACCAATCCTTTGTCACTATCCACAACTCCACCTATCTTAGTGTTGTCTGCAAATTTACTAACTCATCCTTCACTGCCCTCATCCAGGTCATTTATAAAAATGACAAACAGCAGTGGACCCAACACCAACCCTTGCGGTACCACCAGAAACTGGTCTCCAGGATGAACGTTTCCCATCTACTACCACCCTCTGTCCTCTTTCAGCAGGCCAATTTCCGATCCAAACTGCTATATCTCCCACAATTCCATTCCTCTGCATTTTGTACAATAGTCTATTATGGGGAACCTTATCGAACGCCTTGCTGAAATCCATATACACCACATCAACCGGTTTACTCTCATCTACCTGTTTGGTCACCTTCTCAAAGAACTCAATAAAGTTTGTGAGGCACGACCTACCCTTCACAAAACTGTGCTGACTATCCCTAATCAATTTATTCTTTTCTAGATGATGAGAAATCCTGTCCCTTAGAACCTTTTCCAACACTTTACCAACAACTGAGGTAAGGCTCACTGGCCGATAATTACCAGGGTTGTCTCTACTCCCCTTCTTGAACAGGAGAACCACAATTGCTATCCTCCAGTCATCTGGCACTATTCCTGCAGACAATGACGAGTTAAAGATCAATGCCAAAGGCTCGGCAATCTCCTCCCTGGATTCCCCGAGGATCCGAGGATAAATCCCATCCGGCCCAGGGGTCATAGCTATCTTCACCCTCTGTAGGATTTCAAATACCTCTTCCTTGTGAACCTCAATCCCACCTAGTCCAGTAGCCTGTATCTCTGTATTCTCCTTGACAACATTGTCGTTTTCTAGAGTGAATACTGTTGAAAAATATTCATTTCACGCTTCCCCTATCTCATCTGACTCCACACACAACTTCCCACTACTATCCTTGATTGGGCCTAATCTTACTTTTCTCATTCTTTTATTTCTTAAATACCGATAGAAAACCTTACGGTTTACCCTGATCCTATCCGCCAACAACTTCTCAAGTCTCCTCCTGGCTCTTCTGAGCTCTCTCTTTCGGTCTTTCCTGGCTACCTTGTAACCCTCAAGCACCCTAACTGAGCATTCACATCTTCTCGTAACAGAAGCCTTCTGCTTCCTCTTGACCAGAGATTCCACTTCCTTCGTAAACCATGGCTCCCGCGCTCTACAGCTTCCTCCCGGCCTGACAGGTACATACTTATCTAGGACACACAGGAACTTTTCCTTCAATAAGCTCTACATTTCTATTGTGCCCATCCCTTGCAGTTTCCTTCCCCATCCTATGCTCCCAAAATCTTGCCAAATCTCATCGGAATTGTCTTTCCCCCAGATATAACTCTTGCCCAGTGGTGTACACCTCTACCTTTCCATCACGAAAGTAAACATAACAGAATTGTGATCGCTGAGGTTGGCAGTTTATTATCTTAGAATTGTGATCGCTATCACCAAGGTGATCACCTACTTCCAAATCTAACACCTGGCCAGGCTCATGACCCAGTTCCAAATCTGATGCGGTCACTGCACTCCAATTCCATTAGTCACTACATCCCAATTCCCTCAGTCACTGCATCCCACTTCACTCAGTCACTGCACCCCAAGGCCCGTCAGGCACTGCATCCCTATTACCTCATTCACTCCTTCCCATTACGTCAGTCACTGCATCCCATTTCACTCAGTCACTACATCCCACTTCACTCAGTCACTGCCTCCCATTACCCTCAGTCACTGCATCCCATTTCCCACGGTCACATCATCCCATTTCACTCAGTGACGGCATCCCATTTCACTCAGTCACTGCCTCCCATTTCAGTGAGTCACACCCTCCCATTTCAGTGAGTCACACACTCCCATTTCAGACAGTCACTGCATCCCATGTCCCCAGAGTCACTGCGTCCCATTACACTCAGGCACTGCATCCTATTTCCCTCAGTCACTGCATCACATTTCACTCAGTCTCTGCTTCCAATTTCCCTCAGTCACTGCGTCCCAGTTCACTCAGTCAGTGTTTCCCATTACACTCAGTCACTGCATCCCATTTCACTCAGTCACTGCATCCCGTTTCACGCAATCACTGCATCCCATTTCAATCAGACACTGCATCTCATTTCCCTCAGTCACTGCATCCCATTTCCCTCAGTCACTGCGTCCCATTTCCATCAGTCACTGCATCACATTTCCATCAATCACTGCATCCCATTTCCGTCAGTCAAGGCATCCCATTTCACTCAGTCACTGCATCCCATTTCCAACAGTCACTGCATCCCATTTCCCTCAGTCACTGCATCTCATTTCCCTCAGTCACTGCATCTCATTTCCCTCAGTCACTGCATCCCATTTCACTCAATCAGTACATCCCATTTCACTCAATCAGTGCATTCCATTTCATTCAGTGACTGCATCACATTTCGCTCAGTCACTGCATCCCATTTCACGGAGTCACTGCATCCCATTTCCGGGAGTCACTGCATCCCATTTCCCTCAGTCACTGCATCCCATTTCCCTCAGTCACTGCATCCCATTTCCCTCAGTCACTGCATCCCATTTCCCTCAGTCACTGCATCACATTTCCCTCAGTCACTGCATCACATTTCCCTCAGTCACTGCATCACATTTCCCTCAGTCACTGCATCACATTTTCCTCAGTCACTGCATCCCATTTCCTTCAGTCACTGCAACCCATTTCCCTCAGTCACTGCAACCCATTTCCCTCAGTCAATGTATCCCATTTGCATCAGTCACTGCATCCCATTTGCATCAGTCACTGCATCCCATTTCACGCAATCACTGCATCCAATTTCCCTGAGTCACTGCATCCCATTTCACTCAGTCACTGCATCCCGTTTCACACAATCACTGCATCCCATTTCACTCAGACACTGCATCTCATTTCCCTCAGTCACTGCATCCCATTTCCTTCAGTCACTGCGTCCCATTTCCCTCAGTCACTGCGTCCCATTTCCCTCAGTCACTGCATCACATTTCCGTCAATCACTGCATCCCATTTCCGTCAGTCAAGGCATCCCATTTCACTCACTCACTGCATCCCATTTCCAACAGTCACTGCATCCCATTTCCCTCAGTCACTGCATCTCATTTCCCTCAGTCACTGCATCTCATTTCACTCAGTCACTGCATCCCATTTCACTCAGTCACTGCATCCCATTTCACACGATCAGTACATCCCATTTCACTCAATCAGTGCATTCCATTTCATTCAGTGACTGCATCACATTTCGCTCAGTCACTGCATCCCATTTCACGGAGTCACTGCATCCCATTTCACTCAGACACTGCATCCCATTTCCCTCAGTCACTACATCCCATTTCCCTCAGTCACTGCAACCCATTTCCCTCAGTCAATGTATCCCATTTGCATCAGTCACTGCATCCCATTTCCCTCAGTCACTGCATCCCATTTCCCTCAGTCACTACATCCCATTTCCCTCAGTCACTGCAACCCATTTCCCTCAGTCAATGTATCCCATTTGCATCAGTCACTGCATCCCATTTGCATCAGTCACTGCATCCCATTTCACGCAATCACTGCATCCAATTTCCCTGAGTCACTGCATCCCATTTCACTCAGTCACTGCAGCCCGTTTCACACAATCACTGCATCCCATTTCACTCAGACACTGCATCTCATTTCACTCAGTCACTGCATCACATTTCCCTCAGTCACTGCATCCCATTTCCCTCAGTGACTGCATCCTATTTCCCTCAGTCACTACATCCCATTTCCCTCAGTCACTGCAACCCATTTCCCTCAGTCAATGTATCCCATTTGCATCAGTCACTGCATCCCATTTCACGCAATCACCGCATCCAATTTCCCTGAGTCACTGCATCCCATTTCACTCAGTCACTGCATCCCGTTTCACACAATCACTGCATCCCATTTCACCAATCAGTGCATCCCATTTCATTCAGTGACTGCATCACATTTCACTCAGTCACTGCATCCCATTTCCATCAGTCACTGCATCACATTTCCGTCAATCACTGCATCCCATTTCCATCAGTCAAGGCAACCCATTTCCGTGTGTCACTGCATCCCAATTCACTCAGTCACTGCATCCCAATTCACTCAGTCACTGCATCCCATTTTCATCAATCACTATATCCCATTTTCATCAGTCACTATATCCCATTTCCATCAGTCATTGCAACCCATTTTCCCTCAGTCACTGCATCCCATTTCCCACAGGCTCTGCAGCCCATTTCCATCAGTCATTGCAACCCATTTTCATCAGTCACGGCATCCCATTTCACACAATCAGTGCATCCCATTTCATTCAGTGACTGCATCCCATTTCCCTCAGTCACTGCATCCCATTTCCCTCAGTCACTGCATCCCATTTCCCTCAGTCACTGCATCCCATTTCCCTCAGTCACTGCATCCCATTTCCCTCAGTCACTGCATCCCATTTCCCTCAGTCACTGCATCTCATTTCCCTCAGTCACTGCATCTAATTTCACTCAGTCACTGCATCCCATTTCACTCAGTCACTGCATCCCATTTCACACAAACAGTACATCCCATTTCACTCAATCAGTGCATTCCATTTCAGTCAGTGACTGCATCACATTTCCCTCACTCACTGCATCTCATTTCCCTCAGTCACTGCATCCCATTTACATCAGTCACTGCATCCCATTTACGTCAGTCACTGCATCACATTTCCGTCAGTCACTGCATCCCATTTCACTCAGTCACTGCATCCCATTTCACTCAGTCACTGCATCCCATTTCACTCAGTCACTGCATCCCCTTTCACTCTGTCACTGCATCAGAGTTCACTCTGTCACTGCATCCCATTTCACGCAGTCACTGCATCGCATTTCACGCAGTCACTGCATCGCATTTCACGCAGTCACTGCATCGCATTTCACGCAGTCACTGCATCGCATTTCACTCAGTCGCTGCATCCCATTTCCATCAGTCACTGTTTCCCGTATCTCTCAGACAGTGCATTCAATGCTTCTCATTTCACTCAGTCACTGCAGCTCATGTCGCTCTGTCACTGCATCTAATTTCCATCAGTCAGTGCATCTCATTTCACTCAGTCACTGCATCGCATTTCACTCAGTCACTGCATCGCATTTCACTCAGTCACTCCTTCCCAGTACCTCAGTCACTGCATCCCATTTCCCTCAGTCAGTGCATCACATTTCAATCAGACACTGCATCTCATTTCAAGATAATAAAATGTGAGGCTGGATGAACACAGCAGGCCAAGCAGCATCTCAGGAGCACAAAAGCTGACGTTTCGGGCCTAGAACCTTCATCAGAGAGGGGGATGGGGGGAGGGAACTGGAATAAATAGGGAGAGAGGGGGAGGCGGACCGAAGATGGAGAGTAAAGAAGATAGGTGGAGAGGGTGTAGGTGGGGAGGTAGGGAGGGGATAGGTCAGTCCAGGGAAGACGGACAGGTCAAGGAGGTGGGATGAGGTTAGTAGGTAGCTGGGGGTGCGGCTTGGGGTGGGAGGAAGGGATGGGTGAGAGGAAGAACCGGTTAGGGAGGCAGAGACAGGTTGGACTGGTTTTGGGATGCAGTGGGTGGGGGGGAAGAGCTGGGCTGGTTGTGTGGTGCAGTGGGGGGAGGGGATGAACTCGGCTGGTTTAGGGATGCAGTGGGGGAAGGGGAGATTTTGAAACTGGTGAAGTCCACATTGATACCATATGGCTGCAGGGTTCCCAGGCGGAATATGAGTTGCTGTTCCTGCAACCTTCGGGTGGCATCATTGTGGCAGTGCAGGAGGCCCATGATGGACATGTCATCAAGAGAATGGGAGGTGGAGTGGAAATGGTTTGCGACTGGGAGGTGCAGTTGTTTGTTGCGAACTGAGCGGAGGTGTTCTGCAAAGCGGTCCCCAAGCCTCCGCTTGGTTTCCCCAATGTAGAGGAAGCCGCACCGGGTACAGTGGATGCAGTATACCACATTGGCAGATGTGCAGGTGAACCTCTGCTTAATGTGGAATGTCATCTTGGGGCCTGGGATGGGGACAAGTGTAGCATTTCCTGCGGTTGCAGGGGAAGGTGCCGGGTGTGGTGGGGTTGGAGGGCAGTGTGGAGCGAACAAGGGAGTCACGGAGAGAGTGGTCTCTCCGGAAAGCAGACAGGGGAGGGGATGGAAAAATGTCTTGGGTGGTGGGGTCGGATTGTCAATGGCGGAAGTGTCGGAGGATAATGCGTTGTATCCGGAGGTTGGTAGGGTGGTGTGTGAGAACGAGGGGGATCCTCTTGGGGCGGTTGTGGCGGGGGCGGGGTGTGAGGGATGTGTCGCGGGAGATGCGGGAGACGCGGTCAAGGGCGTTCTCAATCACCGTGGGGGGGAAGTTGCGGTCCTTAAAGAACTTGGACATCTGGGATGTGCGGGAGTGGAATGTCTTATCGTGGGAGCAGATGCGGCGGAGGCGGAGGAATTGGGAATAGGGGATGGAATTTTTGCAGGAGGGTGGGTGGGAGGAGGTGTATTCTAGGTAGCTGTGGGAGTCGGTGGGCTTGAAATGGACATCAGTTACAAGCTGGTTGCCTGAGATGGAGACTGAGAGGTCCAGGAAGGTGAGGGATGTGCTGGAGATGGCCCAGGTGAACTGAAGGTTGGGGTGGAAGGTGTTGGTGAAGTGGATGAACTGTTCGAGCTCCTCTGGGGAGCAAGAGGCGGCGCCGATACAGTCATCAATGTACCGGAGGAAGAGGTGGGGTTTGGGGCCTGTGTAGGTGCGGAAGATGGACTGTTCCACGTAACCTACAAAGAGGCAGGCATAGCTGGGGCCCATGCGGGTGCCCATGGCCACCTGCTTAGTCTGTAGGAAGTGGGAGGAGTCAAAAGAGAAGTTGTTGAGGGTGAGGACGAGTTCCGCTAGGCGGATGAGAGTGTCGGTGGAGGGGGCCTGGTCGGGCCTGCGGGACAGGAAGAAGCGGAGGGCCTTGAGGCCATCTCCATGCGGAATGCAGGTGTACAGGGACTGGGCGTCCATGGTGAATATGAGGTGTTGGGGGCCAGGGAATTGGAAGTCCTGGAGGAGGTGGAGGGCGTGGGTGGTGTCACGGACATAGGTGGGGAGTTCCTGGACCAAAGGGGAGAAAATGGAGTCCAGATAGGTGGAGATGAGTTCGGTGGGGCAGGAGCAGGCTGAGACGATGGGTCGACCGGGGCAGGCAGGTTTGTGGATTTTGGGAAGGAGATAGAAACGGGCCGTGCGGGGTTGGGGAACAATGAGGTTGGAGGCTGTGGGTGGGAGGTCCCCTGAGGTGATGAGATCATGAATGGTGTTGGAGATGATGGTTTCGTGCTCGGGTGTGGGGTCATGATCGAGGAGGCGGTAGGAGGTGGTGTCGGAGAGTTGGCGTCTGGCCTCGGCGATGTAGAGGTCAGTACGCCATACTACCACTGCGCCACCCTTGTCTGCGGGTTTGATGGTGAGGTTGGGGTTGGAGCGGAGGGAGCGGAGGGCTGCCCGTTCTGCGGGGGAGAGGTTGGAGTGGGTGAGAGGGGTGGAGAGGTTGAGGCGGTTGATGTCTCGACGGCAGTTGGAGATGAAGAGGTCGAGGGAGGGTAGGAGGCCTGGGGGTGGTGTCCAGGAGGAGGACTTGTGTTGGAAGCGGAAGTGTTGGAAGCGCAGGAAATGCTACACTTGTCCCCACACCTCCTCCCGCACCCCCATCCCAGGCCCCAAGATGACATTCCACATTAAGCAGAGGTTCACCTGCACATTTGCCAATGTGGTATATTGCATCCACTGTACCCGGTGCGGCTTCCTCTACATTGGGGAAACCAAGCGGAGGCTTGGGGACCGCTTTGCAGAACACCTCCGCTCAGTTCGCAACAAACAACTGCACCTCCCAGTCGCAAACCATTTCCACTCCCCCTCCCATTCTCTTGATGACATGTCCATCATGGGCCTCCTGCACTGCCACAATGATGCCACCCGAAGGTTGCAGGAACAGCAACTCATATTCCGCCTGGGAACCCTGCAGCCATATGGTATCAATGTGGACTTAACCAGTTTCAAAATCTCCCCTTCCCCCACTGCATCCCTAAACCAGCCGAGTTCATCCCCTCCCCCCACTGCACCACACAACCAGCCCAGCTCTTCCCCCCCACCCACTGCATCCCAAAACCAGTCCAACCTGTCTCTGCCTCCCTAACCGGTTCTTCCTCTCACCCATCCCTTCCTCCCACCCCAAGCCGCACCCCCAGCTACCTACTAACCTCATCCCACCTCCTTGACCTGTCCGTCTTCCCTGGACTGACCTATCCCCTCCCTACCTCC
The DNA here is from genome assembly GCF_030684315.1 of Stegostoma tigrinum. NCBI lineage: Eukaryota > Metazoa > Chordata > Chondrichthyes > Orectolobiformes > Stegostomatidae > Stegostoma > Stegostoma tigrinum. Next base: position 976,601 of record NW_026728818.1, read on the forward strand.
CCACCTACACCCTCTCCACCTATCTTCTTTACTCTCCATCTTCGGTCCGCCTCCCCCTCTCTCCCTATTTATTCCAGTTCCCTCCCCCCATCCCCCTCTCTGATGAAGGGTCTAGGCCCGAAACGTCAGCTTTTGTGCTCCTGAGATGCTGCTTGGCCTGCTGTGTTCATCCAGCCTCACATTTTATTATCTTGGAATCTCCAGCATCTGCAGTTCCCATTATCTCTGCATCTCATTTCACTCAGTCACTGCACCTCATGTCACTCTGTCACTGCATCCAATTTCCATCAGTCACTCAGTGATGCATCCCATTTCACTCAGTGACTGCATCCCAATTCACTCAGTCACTGCATCGCATTTCACGCAGTCACTGCATCTCCTTCAACACAGTTACTGCATCCCATTTCCATCAGTCACTGTTTCCCGTATCTCACAGACGCTGCATTCAATTTCCCACACTCAGTGCATCCCATTTCCCAAAGTCACAGGATCTCCTTGCCCTCAGTCTCATCATCTCATTTCACTCAGTGATTGGTTGCTTCTTCCCACATATACTGCACCCCATTTCCCTCAGTCACTGCATCCCATTTCCGTCAGTCACTGCATCTCATTTCACTGGGTCAGTGCATCCCATTTCCCTCAGTCACTACATCCGATTTCACTCAGTCACTGCATCCCATTTCACTCAGTCACTGCATCCCATTTCCCTCAGTGATGCATCCCATTTCACTCAGCGACTGCATCTCATTTCACTCAGCGACTAAATCACATTTCAGTCAGTCACTGCATCCGATTTCACTCAGTCACTGCATCACATTTCACTCAGTCACTGCATCCCATTTCACTCAGTCACTGCATCCCATTTCACTCAGTCACTGCATCACATTTCCATCAGTCACTGTTTCCCGTATCTCACAGATGATGCATTCAATTTCCCACACTCACTGCATCCCATTTCCCATAGTCACAGCATCTCCTTTCCCACAGTCTCTGCATCACATTTCACTCAGTGATTGCATCCTCCTTCCTACAAATACTGCATCCCATTTCCCTCAGTCAATGCATCGCATTTCACTCAGTCACTGCATCGCATTTCACTCAGTCACTGCATCGCATTTCACTCAGTCACTGCATCGCATTTCACTCAGGCACTGCATCTCATTTCCCTCAGTCACTGCATCCCATTTCCCTCAGTCAAGGCATCCCATTTCCGTGTATCACTGCATCCCAATTCACTCAGTGACTGCATCGCATTTCCCACAGTCACTGCATCCCATTTCCATCAGTCACTGTATCCCATTTCCATCACTCATTGCAACCCATTTTCACTCAGTCACTGCATCCCATTTCACACAGTCAGTGCATCCCATTTCATTCAGTGACTGCATCCAATTTCCCTCAGTCACTGCATCCAATTTCCCTCAGTCACTGCATCCCATTTGCATCCGTCACTGCATCCCATTTCACTCTGTCACTGCATCCCCTTTCACTCTGTCACTGCATCAGAGTTTACGCTGTCACTGCATCACATTTCACGCAGTCACTGCATCCATTTCACTCAATCACTGCATCCCATTTCACTCAGCCACTGCATCACATTTCACTCAGTGACTGAATCACATTTCACTCAGTGACTGAATCACATTTCACTCAGTCACTGCTTCCCATTTCACACAGTCACTGCATCACATTTCACACAGTCACTGCATCCCATTTCACTCAGTCACTGCACCTCCTTCACCATAGTCACTGCATTCCAATTCCATTAGTCACTGTTTCCCGTATCGCAAAGGCACTGCATTCAATTTCCCACACTCACTGCTTCCCATTTCCCAGAGTCACAGCATCTCCTTTCCCTCAGTCTCTGCATCGCATTTCACTCAGTCAATCCTTCCCATGTCCCTCAGTGACTGCATCCCATGTCCCTCACTCACTGCATCCCATTTCCCTCAGTCACTGCATCTCATTTCACTCAGTCACTGCATCCCATTTCCCTCAGTCACTGCATCTCATTTCACTCAGCCACTGTATCTCATTTCCCTCACTCAGTGCACCCCAAGTCCGCTCGGGCACAGCATCCCCATGAACTCAGTCACTCCTTCCCAGTACCTCAGTCACTGCATCCCATTTCCATCAGGTACTGCATCACATTTCCATCAGACACTGCAGCTCATGTCATTCTATCACTGCATCCCATTTCCCTCAGTCACTGCATGTCCTTCACCACAGTCACTGCACCCCATTTCACGCAGTCACTACATCACATTTCACTCAGTCACTGCATCGCAATTCACTCATTGATTGCATCCCATTTCCCTCAGTCACTGCATCTCATTTCACTCAGTCACTGCATCACATTTCACTCAGTCACTGCATCACATTTCACTCAGTCACTGTTTCCCGTATCTCACAGACGATGAATTCAATTTCCCACACTCACAGCATCCCATTTCCCTCCGTCACTGCATCACATTTCCATCAGACACTGCAGCTCATGTCACTCTGTCAATGCATCCAATTTCCATCAGTCACTGCATCCCATTGCACTCAGTGATGCATCCCATTTCACTCAGTCATTGCATCCCATTTCACGCAGTCACTGCATCATAATTCCCTCAGTCACTGCATCCCATGTCCGTGTGTCACTGCATCCCATGTCCCTCAGTCACTGCATCACATTGCACTCAGTGACTGCATCCCATGTCCCTCAGTCACTGCATCCCATTTCACTCAGTCAGTGCGTCCCTTTTCGGTCAGGCACTGTATCCCATTTCCCTCAGTCACTGCACACCATGCCCGCTCGGGCACTGATTCCCTATTAACACAGAAACTCCTTCCCAGGACCTCTGTCACTGCAGCTCATGTCCCTCAGTCACTGCATCCTATTTCCCTCAGTCACTGCATCCCATGTCCCTCAGTCACTGCATCCCATGTCCCTTAGTCACTGCATCCCATGTCGCTCAGTCACTGCATCCCATTTCACACAATGAGTGCATCCCATTTCACACAATCAGTGCATCTCATTTCCCTCAGTCACTGCATCCCATTTCCCTCAGTCACTGCAACCCATTTCCCTCAGTCAATGTATCCCATTTGCATCAGTCACTGCATCCCATTTCACTCAATCACTGCATCCCATTTCCCTGAGTCACTGCATCCCATTTCCCTGAGTCACTGCTAAACCATTTTCCTCAGTCACTGCATCCCATTTCCCTCAGTCAGTGCATCCCATTTCCCTCAGTCAGTGCATCCCGTTTCACACAATCACTGCATCCCATTTCACTCAGACACTGCATCTCATTTCCCTCAGTCACTGCATCCCATTTCCCTCAGTCACTGCATCCCATTTCCATCAGTCACTGCATCCCATTTCCATCAGTCACTGCATCACATTTCCGACAATCACTGCATCCCATTTCCTTCAGTCAAGGCATCCCATTTCCGTGTGTCACTGCATCCCAATTCACTCAGTCACTGCATCGTATTTACCACAGTCACTGCATCCCATTTTCATCAGTCACTATATCCCATTTCCATCAGTCATTGCAACCCATTTTCCCTCAGTCACTGCATCCCATTTCCCACAGTCACTGCATCCCATTTCCATCAGTCACTATATCCCATTTCCATCAGTGATTGCAACCCATTTTCCCTCAGTCACTGCATCCCATTTCACTCAGTCACTGCATCCCATTTCCCTCAGTCAGTGCATCTCAATTCCCTCAGTCAGTGCATCTCAATTCCCTCAGTCAGTGCATCTCAATTCCCTCAGTCACTGCATCTCATTTCCCTCAGTCACTGCATCCCATTTCACTCAGTCACTGCATCCCATTTCCCTCAGTCAGTGCATCTCAATTCCCTCAGTCACTGCATCTCATTTCACTCAGTCACTGCATCCCATTTCACTCAGTCACTGCATCCCATTTCACTCAGTCGCTGCATCCCATTCACCATAGTCACTGCATCCCATTTCCATCAGTCACTGTTTCCCGTATCTCACAGACAGTGCATTCAATGCTTCCCATTTTACTCAATCTCTGCAGCTCATGTCGCTCTGTCACTGCATCCAATTTCCATCAGTGCATCTCATTTCACTCAGTCAGTGTATCGCATTTCACTCAGTCACTGCATCGCATTTCACTCAGTCACTGCATCGCATTTCACTCAGTCACTGCATCGCATTTCACTCAGTCACTCCTACCCAGTACCTCAGTCACTGCATCCCATTTCCCTCAGTCACTGCATCACATTTCAATCAGACACTGCATCTCATTTCACTCAGTCACTGCATCCAATTTCCATCACTCATTGCAACCCATTTTCACTCAGTGATGCATCCCATTTCACACAATCACTGCATCCCATTTCACTCAGACACTGCATCTCATTTCCCTCAGTCACTGCATCCCATTTGCATCAGTCACTGCGTCCCATTTGCATCAGTCACTGCATCACAATTCCGTCAATCACTGCATCGCATTTCCGTCAGTCAAGGCATCCCATTTCAGTCAGTCAAGGCATCCCATTTCACACAATCAGTGCATCCCATTTCATTCAGTGACTGCATCACATTTCACTCAGTCACTGCATCCCATTTCACTCAGTCACTGCATCCCATTTCCCTCAATCACTGCATCTCATTACCCTCAGTCACTGCATCTCATTTCCCTCAGTCACTGCATCCCATTTCCCTCAGTCACTGCATCCCATTTCCGTCAGTCACTGCATCCCATTTCACTCAGTCACTGCATCCCATTTCCCACAGTCACTGCATCCCATTTCCATCAGTCACTATATCCCATTTCCATCAGTGATTGCAACCCATTTTCCCTCAGTCACTGCATCCCATTTCACTCAGTCACTGCATCCCATTTCCCTCAGTCAGTGCATCTCAATTCCCTCAGTCAGTGCATCTCAATTCCCTCAGTCAGTGCATCTCAATTCCCTCAGTCACTGCATCCCATTTCACTCAGTCACTGCATCCCATTTCCCTCAGTCAGTGCATCTCAATTCCCTCAGTCACTGCATCTCATTTCACTCAGTCACTGCATCCCATTTCACTCAGTCACTGCATCCCATTTCACTCAGTCGCTGCATCCCATTTCACTCAGTCGCTGCATCCCATTCACCACAGTCACTGCATCCCATTTCCATCAGTCACTGTTTCCCGTATCTCACAGACAGTGCATTCAATGCTTCCCATTTTACTCAATCTCTGCAGCTCATGTCGCTCTGTCACTGCATCCAATTTCCATCAGTCAGTGCATCTCATTTCAATCAGACACTGCATCTCATTTCACTCAGTCACTGCATCCCATTTCCATCAGTCACTGTTTCCCGTATCTCACAGACAGTGCATTCAATGCTTCTCATTTTACTCAGTCTCTGCAGCTCATGTCGCTGTGTCACTGCATCCAGTTTCCATCAGTCAGTGCATCTCATTTCACTCAGTCAGTGCATCGCATTTCACTCAGTCAGTGCATCGCATTTCACTCAGTCAGTGCATCGCATTTCACTCAGTCACTGCATCACATTTCACTCAGTCACTGCATCACATTTCACTCAGTCACTGCATCACATTTCACTCAGTCACTGCATCACATTTCACTCAGTCACTGCATCACATTTCACTCAGTCACTCCTTCCCAGTACCTCAGTCACTGCATCCCATTTCCCTCAGTCACTGCATCCAATTTCCATAAGTCACTGCATCCCATTTCACTCAGTGATGCATCCCATTTCACTCAGCCACTGCATCTCATTTCCGTCAGTTACTGCGTCATATTTGCATCAAACAAGGCATCTCATTTCAATCAGTCACTGCATCCCATTTCCCTCAATCACTGCATCCCATTTCACTCAGTGATGCATCCCATTTCACTCAGTCATTGCATCCCATTTCACTCAGTCACTGCATCACATTTCTCTCAGTCACTGCATCACATTTCACTCCGTCACTGCATCACATTTCACACAGTCACTGCATCCCATTTCACTCAGTCACTGCATCTCCTTCACCATAGTCACTGCATTCCAATTCCATACGTCACTGTTTCCCGTATCAAAAAGGCACTGCATTCAAATTCCCACACTCACTGCATCCCATTTCCCATAGTCACAGCATCTCCTTTCCCTCAGTCTCTGCATCTCATTTCACTCAGTCACTGCATCCCATTTCCCTCAGTCACTGCATCCCATTTCCCTCAGTCACTGCATGTCCTTCACCACAGTCACTGCATCCCATTTCACGCAGTCACTACATCACATTTCACTCAGTCACTGCATCGCAATTCACTCATTGATTGCATCCCATTTCCCTCAGTCACTGCATCTCATTTCACTCGGTCAGTGCATCCCATTTCACTCAGTCACTGCATCACATTTCACTCAGTCACTGCATCACATTTCACTCAGTCACTGCATCCAATTTCCATCAGTCACTGTTCCCCGTATCTCACAGACGATGAATTCAATTTCCCACACTCACTGCATCCCATTTCCCTCCGTCACTGCATCACATTTCCATCAGACACTGCAGCTCATGTCACTCTGTCACTGCATCCAATTTCCATCAGTCACTGCATCCTATTTCACCCAGTCACTGCATCCCATTGCACTCAGTGATGCATCCCATTTCACGCAGTCACTGCATCATAATTCCCTCAGTGACTGCATCCCATTTCACTCAGTCATTGCATCCCATTTCACGCAGTCACTACATCATAATTCCCTCAGTCACTGCATCCCATGTCCGTGTGTCACTGCATCCCATTTCACTCAGTCACTGCATCCCATTTCACTCAGTGACTGCATCCCATTTCACTCAGTCACTGCATCCCATTTCACTCAGTCACTGCATCCCATTTCACTCAGTCACTGCATCCCCTTCACCATAGTCACTGCATCCCATTTCCATCAGTCACTGTTTCCCGTATCTCACAGACAGTGCATTCAATGCTTCGCATTTTACTCAGTCTCTGCAGCTCATGTCGCTCTGTCACTGCATCCAATTTCCATCAGTCAGTGCATCTTATTTCACTCAGACAGTGCATCTCATTTCACTCAGTCACTGCATCGCATTTCACTCAGTCACTCCTACCCAGTACCTCAGTCACTGCATCCCATTTCCCTCAGTCACTGCATCACATTTCAATCAGACACTGCATCTCATTTCACTCAGTCACTGCATCCCATTTCACTCAGTCACTGCATCTCCTTCAACACAGTTACTGCATCCCATTTCCCTCAGTCACTGCATCCCATTTCCCTCAGTCACTGCATCCCATTTCCCTCAGTCACTGCATCCCATTTCCCTCAGTCACTGCATCTCATTTCTTTCAGTCACTGCATCCCATTTCCTTCAGTCACTGCATCCCATTTCCCTCAGTCAATGTATCCCATTTGCATCGGTCACTGCATCCCATTTGCATCAGTCACTGCATCCCATTTCACACAATCACTGCATCCCATTTCACTCAGACAATGCATCTCATTTCCTTCAGTCACTGCTTCCCATTTCCCTCAGTCACTGCGTCCCATTTCCATCAGTCACTGCATCACATTTCCGTCAATCAACGCATCCCATTCCCGTCAGTCAAGGCATCCCATTTCTGTGTGTCACTGCATTCCATTTCCCTCAGTCACTGCATCTCATTTCCCTCAGTCACTGCATCTCATTTCCCTCAGTCACTGCATCTCATTTCCCTCAGTCACTGCATCTCATTTCCCTCAGTCACTGCATCCCATTTCCCTCAGTCACTGCATCTCATTTCCCTCAGTCACTGCATCCCATTTCCCTCAGTCACTGCATCCCATTTCACTCAGTCACTGCATCCCCTTCACCATAGTCACTGCATCCCACTTCAATCAGTCACTGTTTCCCGTATCTCACAGACAGTGCATTCAATGCTTCTCATTTTACTCAATCTCTGCAGCTCATGTCGCTCTGTCACTGCATCCAATTTCCATCAGTCAGTGCATCTCATTTCACTCAGTCAGTGTATCGCATTTCACTCAGTCACTGCATCGCATTTCACTCAGTCAGTGTATCGCATTTCACTCAGTCACTGCATCGCATTTCACTCAGTCACTGCATCGCATTTCACTCAGTCACTCCTACCCAGTACCTCAGTCACTGCATCCCATTTCCCTCAGTCACTGCATCACATTTCAATCAGACACTGCATCTCATTTCACTCAGTCACTGCATCCAATTTCCATCACTCATTGCAACCCATTTTCACTCACTGATGCATCCCATTTCACACAATCACTGCATCCCATTTCACTCAGACACTGCATCTCATTTCCCTCAGTCACTGCATCCCATTTGCATCAGTCACTGCGTCCCATTTCCATCAGTCACTGCATCGCATTTCCGTCAATCACTGCATCGCATTTCCGTCAGTCAAGGCATCCCATTTCAGTCAGTCAAGGCATCCCATTTCACACAATCAGTGCATCCTATTTCATTCAGTGACTGCATCCCATCTCACTCAGACACTGCATCCCATCTCACTCAGACACTGCATCCCATCTCACTCAGACACTGCATCCCATCTCACTCAGACACTGCATCCCATCTCACTCAGACACTGCATCCCATCTCACTCAGACACTGCATCCCATCTCACTCAGACACTGCATCCCATCTCACTCAGACACTGCATCCCATCTCACTCAGACACTGCATCCCATCTCACTCAGACACTGCATCCCATCTCACTCAGTCACTGCATCCCATTTGCATCAGTCACTGCGTCCCATTTCCATCAGTCACTGCATCACATTTCCGTCAATCACTGCATCGCATTTCCGTCAGTCAAGGCATCCCATTTCAGTCAGTCAAGGCATCCCATTTCACACAATCAGTGCATCCCATTTCATTCAGTGACTGCATCACATTTCACTCAGTCACTGCATCCCATTTCACTCAGTCACTGCATCTCATTTCCCTCAGTCACTGCATCTCATTTCCCTCAGTCACTGCATCTCATTTCTTTCAGTCACTGCATCCCATTTCCTTCAGTCACTGCATCCCATTTCCCTCAGTCAATGTATCCCATTTGCATCGGTCACTGCATCCCATTTGCATCAGTCACTGCATCCCATTTCACACAATCACTGCATCCCATTTCACTCAGACAATGCATCTCATTTCCTTCAGTCACTGCATCCCATTTCCCTCAGTCACTGCGTCCCATTTCCATCAGTCACTGCATCACATTTCCGTCAATCAACGCATCCCATTCCCGTCAGTCAAGGCATCCCATTTCTGTGTGTCACTGCATTCCAATTCACTCAGTCACTGCATCTCATTTCCCACAGTCACTGCATCCCATTTCCATCAGTCACTATATCCCATATCCATCAGTGATTGCAACCCATTTTCGCTCAGTCACTGCATCTCATTTCCCTCAGTCACTGCATCTCATTTCCCTCAGTCACTGCATCTCATTTCCCTCAGTCACTGCATCTCATTTCCCTCAGTCACTGCATCTCATTTCCCTCAGTCACTGCATCTCATTTCCCTCAGTCACTGCATCCCATTTCCCTCAGTCACTGCATCCCCTTCACCATAGTCACTGCATCCCACTTCCATCAGTCACTGTTTCCCGTATCTCACAGACAGTGCATTCAATGCTTCTCATTTTACTCAGTCTCTGCAGCTCATGACGCTCTGTCACTGCATCCAGTTTCCATCAGTCAGTGCATCGCATTTCACTCAGTCACTCCTTCCCAGTACCTCAGTCACTGCATCCCATTTCCCTCAGTCACTGCATCCAATTTCCATCAGTCACTGCATCCCATTTCACTCAGTGATGCATCCCATTTCACTCAGTCACTGCATCCCATTTCACTCAGTCACTGCATCCCATTTCACGCAGTCACTGCATCGCATTTCACGCAGTCACTGCATCCCATTTCACGCAGTCACTGCATCCCATTTCACTCAGTCACTGCATCTCCTTCAACACAGTTACTGCATCCCATTTCCATCAGTCACTGTTTCCCGTATCTCACAGGTGCTGCATTCAATTTCCCACACTCAGTGCATCCCATTTCCCACAGTCACAGCATCCCCTTGCCCTCAGTCTCATCATTTCATTTCACTCAGTGATTGCATCCTTCTTCCCACAAATAATGCACCTCATTTCCCTTGGTCACTGCATCCCATTTACGTCGGTCACTGCATCTCATTTCACACGGTCTGTGCATCCCATTTCCCTCAGTCACTGCATCCGATTTCACTCAGTCACTGCATCCCATTTCACCCAGTGATGCATCCCATTTCACTGAGCGACTGTATCCCATTTCACTGAGTGACTAAATCACATTTCCGTCAGTCACTGCATCACATTTCACTCAGTCACTGCATCCCATTTCACTCAATCACTGCATCTCCTTCACCACAGTCACTGCATCACAATCCCATCAGTCACTGTTTCCCGTATCTCACAGACGATGCATTCAATTTCCCACACTCACTACATCCCATTTCCCATAGTCACAGCATCTCCTTTCCCTCAGTCTCTGCATCGCATTTCACTCAATGATTGCATCCTCCTTCCTACAAATACTGCATCCCATTTCCCTCAGTCACTGCATCCCATTTCCCTCAGTCGCTGCATCGCATTTCACTCAGTCACTGCATCGCATTTCACTCAATGCTTCACTTTACACTCAGTCAGGGCATCCCATTTCCATCAGTCACTGCGTCCCATTTCCTCAGTCACTGCATCTCCTTTCCACAGTCACTGCATCTCCTTTCCACAGTCACGGCAATCCCATTTCACTCAGTCACAGCATCCCATTTCCCACAGTGACTGCATCCCATTTCCCACAGTCGCTGCATCCCATTTCCCTCAGTCACTGCATCCCATTGCCCTCAGTCACTGCATCCCATTGCCCAAAGTGACTGCATCCCATTGCCCAAAGTGACTGCATCCCATTTCCCACAGTCACTGCATCCCATTGCCCTCAGTCACTGCATCCCATTGCCCTCAGTCACTGCATCCCATTGCCCTCAGTCACTGCATCCCATTGCCCTCAGTCACTGCATCCCATTTCCTCAGTCACTGCATCTCCTTTCCACAGTCACGGCAATCCCATTTCACTCAGTCACTGCATCCCATTTCACTCAGTCACTGCATCCCATTGCCAACAGTCACTGCAATCCATTTCCAACAGTCACTGCATCCCATTTCCAAGAGTCAGTGCATCCCAATTCACTCAGCCACTGCATCCCACATCACTCAATCACTGCCGGCCATTTCACACATTGACTGCATCCTATTTCACTCTGACACTGCGTCCCGTTTCCCTCAGTCACTGCATCCCATTACCGTCCGTCACTCCATCCAATTACTGTCAGTCACTGCATCCCATTTCGATCAGTCACTGCATCCCATTTCCACCAGTCACTGCATCCCATTTCCACCAGTTACTGCATCCCATTTCACGAAGACAGCGCGTCCCATTTCTCTCAGCCACTGTATCCCATTTCCCTCAGTCACTGTACTCCAAGCCTGCTCGGGCACTGCCTCCCCATTAACTCAGTCACTCCTTCCCAGGACCTCAGTCACTGCATCCCATGTCCCACAGTAACTGCATCCCATTTCCATCAGGCACTGCAGCTCACGTCACTCTGTCACTGCATTCAATTTCCATCAGTCACTGCATCTCATTTCACTCATTAACTGCATCGCATTTCACTCAGTCACTGCATCGCATTTCACTCAGTCACTGCATCGCATTTCACTCAGGCACTGCATCTCATTTCCCTCAGTCACTGCATCCCATTTCCCTCAGTCAAGGCATCCCATTTCCGTGTATCACTGCATCCCAATTCACTCAGTGACTGCATCGCATTTCCCACAGTCACTGCATCCCATTTCCATCAGTCACTGTATCCCATTTCCATCACTCATTGCAACCCATTTTCACTCAGTCACTGCATCCCATTTCACACAGTCAGTGCATCCCATTTCATTCAGTGACTGCATCCAATTTCCCTCAGTCACTGCATCCAATTTCCCTCAGTCACTGCATCCCATTTGCATCCGTCACTGCATCCCATTTCACTCTGTCACTGCATCCCCTTTCACTCTGTCACTGCATCAGAGTTTACGCTGTCACTGCATCACATTTCACGCAGTCACTGCATCCATTTCACTCAATCACTGCATCCCATTTCACTCAGCCACTGCATCACATTTCACTCAGTGACTGAATCACATTTCACTCAGTGACTGAATCACATTTCACTCAGTCACTGCTTCCCATTTCACACAGTCACTGCATCACATTTCACACAGTCACTGCATCCCATTTCACTCAGTCACTGCACCTCCTTCACCATAGTCACTGCATTCCAATTCCATTAGTCACTGTTTCCCGTATCGCAAAGGCACTGCATTCAATTTCCCACACTCACTGCTTCCCATTTCCCAGAGTCACAGCATCTCCTTTCCCTCAGTCTCTGCATCGCATTTCACTCAGTCAATCCTTCCCATGTCCCTCAGTGACTGCATCCCATGTCCCTCACTCACTGCATCCCATTTCCCTCAGTCACTGCATCTCATTTCACTCAGTCACTGCATCCCATTTCCCTCAGTCACTGCATCTCATTTCACTCAGCCACTGTATCTCATTTCCCTCACTCAGTGCACCCCAAGTCCGCTCGGGCACAGCATCCCCATGAACTCAGTCACTCCTTCCCAGTACCTCAGTCACTGCATCCCATTTCCATCAGGTACTGCATCACATTTCCATCAGACACTGCAGCTCATGTCATTCTATCACTGCATCCCATTTCCCTCAGTCACTGCATGTCCTTCACCACAGTCACTGCACCCCATTTCACGCAGTCACTACATCACATTTCACTCAGTCACTGCATCGCAATTCACTCATTGATTGCATCCCATTTCCCTCAGTCACTGCATCTCATTTCACTCAGTCACTGCATCACATTTCACTCAGTCACTGCATCACATTTCACTCAGTCACTGTTTCCCGTATCTCACAGACGATGAATTCAATTTCCCACACTCACAGCATCCCATTTCCCTCCGTCACTGCATCACATTTCCATCAGACACTGCAGCTCATGTCACTCTGTCAATGCATCCAATTTCCATCAGTCACTGCATCCCATTGCACTCAGTGATGCATCCCATTTCACTCAGTCATTGCATCCCATTTCACGCAGTCACTGCATCATAATTCCCTCAGTCACTGCATCCCATGTCCGTGTGTCACTGCATCCCATGTCCCTCAGTCACTGCATCACATTGCACTCAGTGACTGCATCCCATGTCCCTCAGTCACTGCATCCCATTTCACTCAGTCAGTGCGTCCCTTTTCGGTCAGGCACTGTATCCCATTTCCCTCAGTCACTGCACACCATGCCCGCTCGGGCACTGATTCCCTATTAACACAGAAACTCCTTCCCAGGACCTCTGTCACTGCAGCTCATGTCCCTCAGTCACTGCATCCTATTTCCCTCAGTCACTGCATCCCATGTCCCTCAGTCACTGCATCCCATGTCCCTTAGTCACTGCATCCCATGTCGCTCAGTCACTGCATCCCATTTCACACAATGAGTGCATCCCATTTCACACAATCAGTGCATCTCATTTCCCTCAGTCACTGCATCCCATTTCCCTCAGTCACTGCAACCCATTTCCCTCAGTCAATGTATCCCATTTGCATCAGTCACTGCATCCCATTTCACTCAATCACTGCATCCCATTTCCCTGAGTCACTGCATCCCATTTCCCTGAGTCACTGCTAAACCATTTTCCTCAGTCACTGCATCCCATTTCCCTCAGTCAGTGCATCCCATTTCCCTCAGTCAGTGCATCCCGTTTCACACAATCACTGCATCCCATTTCACTCAGACACTGCATCTCATTTCCCTCAGTCACTGCATCCCATTTCCCTCAGTCACTGCATCCCATTTCCATCAGTCACTGCATCCCATTTCCATCAGTCACTGCATCACATTTCCGACAATCACTGCATCCCATTTCCTTCAGTCAAGGCATCCCATTTCCGTGTGTCACTGCATCCCAATTCACTCAGTCACTGCATCGTATTTACCACAGTCACTGCATCCCATTTTCATCAGTCACTATATCCCATTTCCATCAGTCATTGCAACCCATTTTCCCTCAGTCACTGCATCCCATTTCCCACAGTCACTGCATCCCATTTCCATCAGTCACTATATCCCATTTCCATCAGTGATTGCAACCCATTTTCCCTCAGTCACTGCATCCCATTTCACTCAGTCACTGCATCCCATTTCCCTCAGTCAGTGCATCTCAATTCCCTCAGTCAGTGCATCTCAATTCCCTCAGTCAGTGCATCTCAATTCCCTCAGTCACTGCATCTCATTTCCCTCAGTCACTGCATCCCATTTCACTCAGTCACTGCATCCCATTTCCCTCAGTCAGTGCATCTCAATTCCCTCAGTCACTGCATCTCATTTCACTCAGTCACTGCATCCCATTTCACTCAGTCACTGCATCCCATTTCACTCAGTCGCTGCATCCCATTCACCATAGTCACTGCATCCCATTTCCATCAGTCACTGTTTCCCGTATCTCACAGACAGTGCATTCAATGCTTCCCATTTTACTCAATCTCTGCAGCTCATGTCGCTCTGTCACTGCATCCAATTTCCATCAGTGCATCTCATTTCACTCAGTCAGTGTATCGCATTTCACTCAGTCACTGCATCGCATTTCACTCAGTCACTGCATCGCATTTCACTCAGTCACTGCATCGCATTTCACTCAGTCACTCCTACCCAGTACCTCAGTCACTGCATCCCATTTCCCTCAGTCACTGCATCACATTTCAATCAGACACTGCATCTCATTTCACTCAGTCACTGCATCCAATTTCCATCACTCATTGCAACCCATTTTCACTCAGTGATGCATCCCATTTCACACAATCACTGCATCCCATTTCACTCAGACACTGCATCTCATTTCCCTCAGTCACTGCATCCCATTTGCATCAGTCACTGCGTCCCATTTGCATCAGTCACTGCATCACAATTCCGTCAATCACTGCATCGCATTTCCGTCAGTCAAGGCATCCCATTTCAGTCAGTCAAGGCATCCCATTTCACACAATCAGTGCATCCCATTTCATTCAGTGACTGCATCACATTTCACTCAGTCACTGCATCCCATTTCACTCAGTCACTGCATCCCATTTCCCTCAATCACTGCATCTCATTACCCTCAGTCACTGCATCTCATTTCCCTCAGTCACTGCATCCCATTTCCCTCAGTCACTGCATCCCATTTCCGTCAGTCACTGCATCCCATTTCACTCAGTCACTGCATCCCATTTCCCACAGTCACTGCATCCCATTTCCATCAGTCACTATATCCCATTTCCATCAGTGATTGCAACCCATTTTCCCTCAGTCACTGCATCCCATTTCACTCAGTCACTGCATCCCATTTCCCTCAGTCAGTGCATCTCAATTCCCTCAGTCAGTGCATCTCAATTCCCTCAGTCAGTGCATCTCAATTCCCTCAGTCACTGCATCCCATTTCACTCAGTCACTGCATCCCATTTCCCTCAGTCAGTGCATCTCAATTCCCTCAGTCACTGCATCTCATTTCACTCAGTCACTGCATCCCATTTCACTCAGTCACTGCATCCCATTTCACTCAGTCGCTGCATCCCATTTCACTCAGTCGCTGCATCCCATTCACCACAGTCACTGCATCCCATTTCCATCAGTCACTGTTTCCCGTATCTCACAGACAGTGCATTCAATGCTTCCCATTTTACTCAATCTCTGCAGCTCATGTCGCTCTGTCACTGCATCCAATTTCCATCAGTCAGTGCATCTCATTTCAATCAGACACTGCATCTCATTTCACTCAGTCACTGCATCCCATTTCCATCAGTCACTGTTTCCCGTATCTCACAGACAGTGCATTCAATGCTTCTCATTTTACTCAGTCTCTGCAGCTCATGTCGCTGTGTCACTGCATCCAGTTTCCATCAGTCAGTGCATCTCATTTCACTCAGTCAGTGCATCGCATTTCACTCAGTCAGTGCATCGCATTTCACTCAGTCAGTGCATCGCATTTCACTCAGTCACTGCATCACATTTCACTCAGTCACTGCATCACATTTCACTCAGTCACTGCATCACATTTCACTCAGTCACTGCATCACATTTCACTCAGTCACTGCATCACATTTCACTCAGTCACTCCTTCCCAGTACCTCAGTCACTGCATCCCATTTCCCTCAGTCACTGCATCCAATTTCCATAAGTCACTGCATCCCATTTCACTCAGTGATGCATCCCATTTCACTCAGCCACTGCATCTCATTTCCGTCAGTTACTGCGTCATATTTGCATCAAACAAGGCATCTCATTTCAATCAGTCACTGCATCCCATTTCCCTCAATCACTGCATCCCATTTCACTCAGTGATGCATCCCATTTCACTCAGTCATTGCATCCCATTTCACTCAGTCACTGCATCACATTTCTCTCAGTCACTGCATCACATTTCACTCCGTCACTGCATCACATTTCACACAGTCACTGCATCCCATTTCACTCAGTCACTGCATCTCCTTCACCATAGTCACTGCATTCCAATTCCATACGTCACTGTTTCCCGTATCAAAAAGGCACTGCATTCAAATTCCCACACTCACTGCATCCCATTTCCCATAGTCACAGCATCTCCTTTCCCTCAGTCTCTGCATCTCATTTCACTCAGTCACTGCATCCCATTTCCCTCAGTCACTGCATCCCATTTCCCTCAGTCACTGCATGTCCTTCACCACAGTCACTGCATCCCATTTCACGCAGTCACTACATCACATTTCACTCAGTCACTGCATCGCAATTCACTCATTGATTGCATCCCATTTCCCTCAGTCACTGCATCTCATTTCACTCGGTCAGTGCATCCCATTTCACTCAGTCACTGCATCACATTTCACTCAGTCACTGCATCACATTTCACTCAGTCACTGCATCCAATTTCCATCAGTCACTGTTCCCCGTATCTCACAGACGATGAATTCAATTTCCCACACTCACTGCATCCCATTTCCCTCCGTCACTGCATCACATTTCCATCAGACACTGCAGCTCATGTCACTCTGTCACTGCATCCAATTTCCATCAGTCACTGCATCCTATTTCACCCAGTCACTGCATCCCATTGCACTCAGTGATGCATCCCATTTCACGCAGTCACTGCATCATAATTCCCTCAGTGACTGCATCCCATTTCACTCAGTCATTGCATCCCATTTCACGCAGTCACTACATCATAATTCCCTCAGTCACTGCATCCCATGTCCGTGTGTCACTGCATCCCATTTCACTCAGTCACTGCATCCCATTTCACTCAGTGACTGCATCCCATTTCACTCAGTCACTGCATCCCATTTCACTCAGTCACTGCATCCCATTTCACTCAGTCACTGCATCCCCTTCACCATAGTCACTGCATCCCATTTCCATCAGTCACTGTTTCCCGTATCTCACAGACAGTGCATTCAATGCTTCGCATTTTACTCAGTCTCTGCAGCTCATGTCGCTCTGTCACTGCATCCAATTTCCATCAGTCAGTGCATCTTATTTCACTCAGACAGTGCATCTCATTTCACTCAGTCACTGCATCGCATTTCACTCAGTCACTCCTACCCAGTACCTCAGTCACTGCATCCCATTTCCCTCAGTCACTGCATCACATTTCAATCAGACACTGCATCTCATTTCACTCAGTCACTGCATCCCATTTCACTCAGTCACTGCATCTCCTTCAACACAGTTACTGCATCCCATTTCCCTCAGTCACTGCATCCCATTTCCCTCAGTCACTGCATCCCATTTCCCTCAGTCACTGCATCCCATTTCCCTCAGTCACTGCATCCCATTTCCCTCAGTCACTGCATCTCATTTCTTTCAGTCACTGCATCCCATTTCCTTCAGTCACTGCATCCCATTTCCCTCAGTCAATGTATCCCATTTGCATCGGTCACTGCATCCCATTTGCATCAGTCACTGCATCCCATTTCACACAATCACTGCATCCCATTTCACTCAGACAATGCATCTCATTTCCTTCAGTCACTGCTTCCCATTTCCCTCAGTCACTGCGTCCCATTTCCATCAGTCACTGCATCACATTTCCGTCAATCAACGCATCCCATTCCCGTCAGTCAAGGCATCCCATTTCTGTGTGTCACTGCATTCCATTTCCCTCAGTCACTGCATCTCATTTCCCTCAGTCACTGCATCTCATTTCCCTCAGTCACTGCATCTCATTTCCCTCAGTCACTGCATCTCATTTCCCTCAGTCACTGCATCCCATTTCCCTCAGTCACTGCATCTCATTTCCCTCAGTCACTGCATCCCATTTCCCTCAGTCACTGCATCCCATTTCACTCAGTCACTGCATCCCCTTCACCATAGTCACTGCATCCCACTTCAATCAGTCACTGTTTCCCGTATCTCACAGACAGTGCATTCAATGCTTCTCATTTTACTCAATCTCTGCAGCTCATGTCGCTCTGTCACTGCATCCAATTTCCATCAGTCAGTGCATCTCATTTCACTCAGTCAGTGTATCGCATTTCACTCAGTCACTGCATCGCATTTCACTCAGTCAGTGTATCGCATTTCACTCAGTCACTGCATCGCATTTCACTCAGTCACTGCATCGCATTTCACTCAGTCACTCCTACCCAGTACCTCAGTCACTGCATCCCATTTCCCTCAGTCACTGCATCACATTTCAATCAGACACTGCATCTCATTTCACTCAGTCACTGCATCCAATTTCCATCACTCATTGCAACCCATTTTCACTCAGTGATGCATCCCATTTCACACAATCACTGCATCCCATTTCACTCAGACACTGCATCTCATTTCCCTCAGTCACTGCATCCCATTTGCATCAGTCACTGCGTCCCATTTCCATCAGTCACTGCATCGCATTTCCGTCAATCACTGCATCGCATTTCCGTCAGTCAAGGCATCCCATTTCAGTCAGTCAAGGCATCCCATTTCACACAATCAGTGCATCCTATTTCATTCAGTGACTGCATCCCATCTCACTCAGACACTGCATCCCATCTCACTCAGACACTGCATCCCATCTCACTCAGACACTGCATCCCATCTCACTCAGTCACTGCATCCCATTTGCATCAGTCACTGCGTCCCATTTCCATCAGTCACTGCATCACATTTCCGTCAATCACTGCATCGCATTTCCGTCAGTCAAGGCATCCCATTTCAGTCAGTCAAGGCATCCCATTTCACACAATCAGTGCATCCCATTTCATTCAGTGACTGCATCACATTTCACTCAGTCACTGCATCCCATTTCACTCAGTCACTGCATCTCATTTCCCTCAGTCACTGCATCTCATTTCCCTCAGTCACTGCATCTCATTTCTTTCAGTCACTGCATCCCATTTCCTTCAGTCACTGCATCCCATTTCCCTCAGTCAATGTATCCCATTTGCATCGGTCACTGCATCCCATTTGCATCAGTCACTGCATCCCATTTCACACAATCACTGCATCCCATTTCACTCAGACAATGCATCTCATTTCCTTCAGTCACTGCATCCCATTTCCCTCAGTCACTGCGTCCCATTTCCATCAGTCACTGCATCACATTTCCGTCAATCAACGCATCCCATTCCCGTCAGTCAAGGCATCCCATTTCTGTGTGTCACTGCATTCCAATTCACTCAGTCACTGCATCTCATTTCCCACAGTCACTGCATCCCATTTCCATCAGTCACTATATCCCATATCCATCAGTGATTGCAACCCATTTTCGCTCAGTCACTGCATCTCATTTCCCTCAGTCACTGCATCTCATTTCCCTCAGTCACTGCATCTCATTTCCCTCAGTCACTGCATCTCATTTCCCTCAGTCACTGCATCTCATTTCCCTCAGTCACTGCATCTCATTTCCCTCAGTCACTGCATCCCATTTCCCTCAGTCACTGCATCCCCTTCACCATAGTCACTGCATCCCACTTCCATCAGTCACTGTTTCCCGTATCTCACAGACAGTGCATTCAATGCTTCTCATTTTACTCAGTCTCTGCAGCTCATGACGCTCTGTCACTGCATCCAGTTTCCATCAGTCAGTGCATCGCATTTCACTCAGTCACTCCTTCCCAGTACCTCAGTCACTGCATCCCATTTCCCTCAGTCACTGCATCCAATTTCCATCAGTCACTGCATCCCATTTCACTCAGTGATGCATCCCATTTCACTCAGTCACTGCATCCCATTTCACTCAGTCACTGCATCCCATTTCACGCAGTCACTGCATCGCATTTTACGCAGTCACTGCATCCCATTTCACGCAGTCACTGCATCCCATTTCACTCAGTCACTGCATCTCCTTCAACACAGTTACTGCATCCCATTTCCATCAGTCACTGTTTCCCGTATCTCACAGGTGCTGCATTCAATTTCCCACACTCAGTGCATCCCATTTCCCACAGTCACAGCATCCCCTTGCCCTCAGTCTCATCATTTCATTTCACTCAGTGATTGCATCCTTCTTCCCACAAATAATGCACCCCATTTCCCTTGGTCACTGCATCCCATTTACGTCGGTCACTGCATCTCATTTCACACGGTCTGTGCATCCCATTTCCCTCAGTCACTGCATCCGATTTCACTCAGTCACTGCATCCCATTTCACCCAGTGATGCATCCCATTTCACTGAGCGACTGTATCCCATTTCACTGAGTGACTAAATCACATTTCCGTCAGTCACTGCATCACATTTCACTCAGTCACTGCATCCCATTTCACTCAATCACTGCATCTCCTTCACCACAGTCACTGCATCACAATCCCATCAGTCACTGTTTCCCGTATCTCACAGACGATGCATTCAATTTCCCACACTCACTACATCCCATTTCCCATAGTCACAGCATCTCCTTTCCCTCAGTCTCTGCATCGCATTTCACTCAATGATTGCATCCTCCTTCCTACAAATACTGCATCCCATTTCCCTCAGTCACTGCATCCCATTTCCCTCAGTCGCTGCATCGCATTTCACTCAGTCACTGCATCGCATTTCACTCAATGCTTCACTTTACACTCAGTCAGGGCATCCCATTTCCATCAGTCACTGCGTCCCATTTCCTCAGTCACTGCATCTCCTTTCCACAGTCACTGCATCTCCTTTCCACAGTCACGGCAATCCCATTTCACTCAGTCACAGCATCCCATTTCCCACAGTGACTGCATCCCATTTCCCACAGTCGCTGCATCCCATTTCCCTCAGTCACTGCATCCCATTGCCCTCAGTCACTGCATCCCATTGCCCAAAGTGACTGCATCCCATTGCCCAAAGTGACTGCATCCCATTTCCCACAGTCACTGCATCCCATTGCCCTCAGTCACTGCATCCCATTGCCCTCAGTCACTGCATCCCATTGCCCTCAGTCACTGCATCCCATTGCCCTCAGTCACTGCATCCCATTTCCTCAGTCACTGCATCTCCTTTCCACAGTCACGGCAATCCCATTTCACTCAGTCACTGCATCCCATTTCACTCAGTCACTGCATCCCATTGCCAACAGTCACTGCAATCCATTTCCAACAGTCACTGCATCCCATTTCCAAGAGTCAGTGCATCCCAATTCACTCAGCCACTGCATCCCACATCACTCAATCACTGCCGGCCATTTCACACATTGACTGCATCCTATTTCACTCTGACACTGCGTCCCGTTTCCCTCAGTCACTGCATCCCATTACCGTCCGTCGCTCCATCCAATTACTGTCAGTCACTGCATCCCATTTCGATCAGTCACTGCATCCCATTTCCACCAGTCACTGCATCCCATTTCCACCAGTTACTGCATCCCATTTCACGAAGACAGCGCGTCCCATTTCTCTCAGCCACTGTATCCCATTTCCCTCAGTCACTGTACTCCAAGCCTGCTCGGGCACTGCCTCCCCATTAACTCAGTCACTCCTTCCCAGGACCTCAGTCACTGCATCCCATGTCCCACAAAAACTGCATCCCATTTCCATCAGTCACTGCATCTCATTTCACTCAGTCACTGCATCCCATTCCATTCAGTCACTGCAACCCATTTCACTCAGTCAGTGCATCACATTTCACTCAGGCACTGTGTCCCATTTCCCTAAGTCACTGCACCGCAAGCCCGCTCGGGCACTGCATCCCTATTAATTCAGCCACTCCTTCCCAGTACCTGAGTCACTGTATCGCATTTCACTCAGCCACTGCATCCCAGTTCACACAGTCACGGCATCCCAGTTCACACAGTCACCGCATCCCAGTTCACACAGCCACTGCATCCCATTTCAAACAGTTGCTGCATCTCATTTCACTCATTCAATGCTTCACATTCCATTCAGTCACCGCTTCCCATTTCCCACAGTCACTGCATCTCCTTTCCTCAGTCATTGCATCCCATTTCACTCAGTCACTGCAGGCCATTTCCCTCAGTCACTGCATCCCATTACCCTCAGTCACTGCACCACAGTACGCTCAGTCACAGCATCCCATTTCCAACAGTGACTGCATCCCATTGCCAACAGTCACTGCAATCCATTTCCAACAGTCACTGCATCCCATTTCCAAGAGTCAGTGTATCCCATTTCACTCAGCCACTGCATTCCATTTCCCTCAGTCACTGCATCCCAAATCACCCAATCACTGCAGGCCATTTCACTCATTGACTGCATCCCATGTCACTCATGGACTGCATCCCATTTCACTCTGACACTGCGTCCCGTTTCCCTCAGTCACTGCGTCCCGTTTCCCTCAGTCACTGCATTCCATTTCCACCAGTTACTGCATCTTATTTCCACCAGTTACTGCATTACTGCATCTTATTTCCACCAGTTACTGCATTACTGCATCTTATTTCCACCAGTTACTGCATTACTGCATCTTATTTCCACCAGTTACTGCATCTTATTTCCACCAGTTACTGCATCCCATCTCACTCAGACACTGCATCCCATCTCACTCAGACACTGCATCCCATCTCACTCAGACACTGCATCCCATCTCACTCAGACACTGCATCCCATCTCACTCAGACACTGCATCCCATCTCACTCAGACACTGCATCCCATCTCACTCAGACACTGCATCCCATCTCACTCAGACACTGCATCCCATCTCACTCAGACACTGCATCCCATCTCACTCAGACACTGCATCCCATCTCACTCAGACACTGCATCCCATCTCACTCAGACACTGCATCCCATCTCACTCAGACACTGCATCCCATCTCACTCAGACACTGCATCCCATCTCACACAGACACTGCATCCCATCTCACACAGACACTGCATCCCATCTCACTCAGACACTGCATCCCATCTCACTCAGACACTGCATCCCATCCCACTCAGACACTGCATCCCATCCCACTCAGACACTGCATCCCATCCCACTCAGACACTGCATCCCATCCCACTCAGACACTGCATCCCATCCCACTCAGACACTGCATCCCATCTCACTCAGACACTGCATCCCATCTCACTCAGACACTGCATCCCATCTCACTCAGACACTGCATCTCATCCCACTCACACACTGCAACCCATCTCACTCAGTCACTGCATCCCATTTCCCTCAGTCACTGCATCCCATTTCCATCAGTCACTGGTTCCCGTATCTCACAGACGCTGCATTCAATTTCCGACACTCACTGTATCCCATTTCCCACTGCATCTCATTTCAATCAGTGATTGCATCCTACTTCCCACGAATACTGCATCCCATTTCGCTCATTCACTGCATCCCATTTCCCTCAGTCACTGCATCCCATTTCACTCAGTTACTGCAGGCCATTTCTCTCAGTCACTGCATCCCATTACCATCAGTCACTACATCCCATTACCCTCAGTCACTGCATCACAGTACGCTCAGTCACAGCATCCCATTTCCCTCAGACACTGCATCCCATTTCCCTCAGACACTGCATCCCATTTCCATCAGTCACTGCATCCCATTTCCATCAGTCACTGCATCCCATTACCCTCAGTCATTGCATCCCATTTCACTCAGTCACTGCATCCCATTTCCCATAGTCACTGCATCTCCTTTCCTCAGTCACAGTATCCCATTTCACTCAGTCACTGCATCCCATTTCCCATAGTCACTGCATCTCCTTTCCTCAGTCACAGTATCCCATTTCACTCAGTCACTGCATCCCATTCCCCTCAGTCACTACATCCCATGACCCTGAGTCACAGTATGCCATGTCCCACAGTCACTGCATCCCATTTCCCACAGTCACTGCAACCCATTTCCAACAGTGACTGCATCCCATTGCCAATAGCCACTGCAATCCATTTCCAACAGTCACTGCATCCCATTTCCAAGAGTCAGTGCATCCCATTTCACTCAGCCACTGCATCCCACATCACTCAATCACTGCCGGCCATTTCACACATGGACTGCATCCTATTTCACTCTGACACTGCGTCCCGTTTCCCTCAGTCACTGCATCCCATTACCGTCCGTCACTCCATCCAATTACTGTCAGTCACTGCATCCCATTTCGATCAGTCACTGCATCCCATTTCCACCAGCCACTGCATCCCATTTCACGAAGACAGCGCGTCCCATTTCTCTCAGCCACTGTATCACATTTCCCTCAGTCACTGTACTCCAAGCCCGCTCGGGCACTGCCTCCCCATTAACTCAGTCACTCCTTCCCAGGACCTCAGTCACTGCATCCCATGTCCCACAAAAACTGCATCCCATTTCCATCAGGCACTGCAGCTCATGTCACTCTGTCACTGCATTCAATTTCCATCAGTCACTGCATCTCATTTCACTCATTAACTGCAACCCATTTCAATCAGACAGTGCATCCCATTCCAATCAGTCACTGCATCCCATTCCATTCAGTCACTGCAACCCATTTCACTCAGTCAGTGCATCACATTTCACTCAGGCACTGTATCCCATTTCCCGAAGTCACTGCACCGCAAGCCCGCTCGGGCACTGCATCCCTATTAATTCAGTCACTCCTTCCCAGTACCTCAGTCACTGCAGCGCATTTCACTCAGTCACTGCATCCCTTTTCACTCAGTCACTGCATCCGTTTCCATCAGTCACTGCATCCCATTACCCTAAGTCGCAGCATACCATTTCCCACAGACACTGCATTTCCTTTCCCTAAGTCACTGCATCTCATTTCCACCAGTCACTGCATCCCATTTCACTCCCCACTGCATCCCATTTCACTCAGCCACTGCATCCCATTTCACTCAGCCACTGCATCCCATTTTACTCAGCCACTGCATCCCAGTTCACATAGTCACCACATCCCAGTTCACACAGTCACCGCATCCCAGTTCAGACAGTCACCGCATCCCAGTTCCGTCAGTCACTGCATCCCATTTCCATCAGTCACTGCATCCCATTTCACTCAGTCACTGCATCACATTTCAATCAGTGACGGAATCACATTTCACTCAGTGACTGAACCACATTTCACTCAGTGACTGAACCACATTTCACTCAGTGACTGAACCACATTTCACTCAGTGACTGAATCACATTTCACTCAGTGACTGAATCACATTTCACTCAGTGACTGAATCACATTTCACTCAGTGACTGAATCACATTTCACTCAGTCACTGAATCACATTTCACTCAGTCACTGAATCACATTTCACTCAGTCACTGAATCACATTTCACTCAGTCACTGCGTCCCATTTCCCTCAGTCACTGCATCCCATTTCCCTCAGTCACTGTTTCCCTTATCTCACAGACGCTGCATTCAATTTCCCACATTCACTGCATCCCATTGCACATAGTCACAGCATCTCCTTGCCCTCAGTCTCAGCATCTCATTTCACTCAGTGACTGCATCCTTCTTCCCACAAATACTGCATCCCATTTCCCTCAGTCACTGCATCCCATTTCACTCGGTCAGTGCATCCCATTTCACTCAGTCACTGCATCACATTTCCATCAGACACTGCAGCTCATGTCACTCTGTCACTGCATCACATTTCACTCAGTCACTGCATCCCATTTACTCAATCACTGCATCTTCTTCACCACAGTCACTGCATCACATTTCCATCAGTCACTGTTTCCCGTATCTCACAGACGATGCATTCAATTTCCCACACTCACTGCATCCCATTTCCCTCAGTGACTGCATCCCATTTCCCTCAGTTTCTGCATCCAATTTCCATCAGTCACTGCATCCCATTTCACCTAGTCCCTGCATCTAATTGCACTCAGTGATGCATCCCATTGCGCTCAGTGACTGCATCGCATTTCACTCAGTGACTGCAACCCATTTCACGCAATCACTGCATCCCATTTCCTTCAGTCACTGCATCCCAATTCCCTCAGATCACTGCATCCCATTTCATTCAGTCACTGCATCCCATTTCACCCAGTCAGTGCGTCCCTTTTCGGTCAGGCACTGTCTCCCATTTCCCTCAGTCACTGCACCCCAAGCCCACTCGGGCACTGATTCCCTATTAACTCAGAAACTCCTTCCCAGTCCCTCTGTCACTGCAGCTCATGTCACTCTGTCACTGCATCCCATTTCCCTCAGTCACGGCATCCAATGTCCCTCAGTCACTGCATCCCATTTCACTCAGTCACTGCATCCCATTTCACTCAGTCACTGCATCCCATTTCACTCAGTCACTGCATCCCATTTCACTCAGTCACTGCATCCCATTTCACTCAGTCACTGCATCCCATTTCACTCAGTCACTGCATCCCATTTCACTCAGTCACTGCATCCCATTTCCCTCAGTCACGGCATCCAATGTCCCTCAGTCACGGCATCCAATGTCCCTCAGTCACTGCATCCCATTTCACTCAGTCACTGCATCCCATTTCACTCAGTCACTGCATCCCATTTCACTCAGTCACTGCATCCCATTTCACTCAGTCACTGCATCCCATTTCACTCAATCACTGCATCCCATTTCACTCAGTCACTGCATCTCATTTCACTCAGCCACTGCATCCCATTTCACTCAGTCACTGCATCACAGTACACTCAGTTACTGAATCACAGTACACTCAGTGAGTGCAACATATTTCACTCAGTGACGGAATCACATTTCACTCAGTGACTGAATCACATTTCACTCAGTCACTGCGTCCCATTTCACACAGTCATTGGATCTCATTTCACGCAGTCACTGCATCGCATTTCACGCAGTCACTGCATCTCATTTCACGCAGTCACTGCATCTCATTTCACGCAGTCACTGCATCCCATTTCACGCAGTCACTGCATCCCATTTCACGCAGTCACTGCATCCCATTTCACGCAGTCACTGCATCCCATTTCACGCAGTCACTGCATCACATTTCACGCAGTCACTGCATCACATTTCACTCAGTCACTGCATCCCAATTGACTCCATCACTGCAACTCCTTCACCACAGTCACAGCATCCCATTTCCATCAGTCACTGGTTCCCATATCTCACAGACACTGCATTCAATTTCCGACACTCACTGTATCCCATTTCCCATAGACTCAGCGTCTCCTTTCCCACAGTCTCTGCATCTCATTTCAATCAGTGATTGCATCCTACTTCCCAAAAATACTGCATCCCATTTCGCTCAGTCACTGCATCCCATTTCCCTCGGTCACTGCATCCCATTTCCCACATTCACTGCATCTCCTTTCCCTCAGTCACTGCATCCCATTCCACAGTGTCACAGCATCCCATTTCCCTCATTCACTGCATCCCATTTCCATCAGTCACTGCATCCCATCTCACTCAGACACTGCATCCCATCTCACTCAGACACTGCATCCCATCTCACTCAGACACTGCATCCCATCTCACTCAGACACTGCATCCCATCTCACTCAGACACTGCATCCCATCTCACTCAGACACTGCATCCCATCTCACTCAGACACTGCATCCCATCTCACTCAGACACTGCATCCCATCTCACTCAGACACTGCATCCCATCTCACTCAGACACTGCATCCCATCTCACTCAGACACTGCATCCCATCTCACTCAGACACTGCATCCCATCTCACTCAGACACTGCATCCCATCTCACTCAGACACTGCATCCCATCTCACTCAGACACTGCATCCCATCTCACTCAGACACTGCATCCCATCTCACTCAGACACTGCATCCCATCTCACTCAGACACTGCATCCCATCTCACTCAGACACTGCATCCCATCTCACTCAGACACTGCATCCCATCTCACTCAGACACTGCATCCCATCCCACTCAGACACTGCATCCCATCCCACTCAGACACTGCATCCCATCTCACTCAGACACTGCATCCCATCTCACTCAGACACTGCATCCCATCCCACTCACACACTGCAACCCATCTCACTCAGTCACTGCATCCCATTTCCCTCAGTCACTGCATCCCATTTCCATCAGTCACTGGTTCCCGTATCTCACAGACGCTGCATTCAATTTCCGACACTCACTGTATCCCATTTCCCACTGCATCTCATTTCAATCAGTGATTGCATCCTACTTCCCACAAATACTGCATCCCATTTCGCTCATTCACTGCATCCCATTTCCCTCAGTCACTGCATCCCATTTCACTCAGTTACTGCAGGCCATTTCTCTCAGTCACTGCATCCCATTACCATCAGTCACTACATCCCATTACCCTCAGTCACTGCATCACAGTACGCTCAGTCACAGCATCCCATTTCCCTCAGACACTGCATCCCATTTCCCTCAGACACTGCATCCCATTTCCATCAGTCACTGCATCCCATTTCCATCAGTCACTGCATCCCATTACCCTCAGTCATTGCATCCCATTTCACTCAGTCACTGCATCCCATTTCCCATAGTCACTGCATCTCCTTTCCTCAGTCACAGTATCCCATTTCACTCAGTCACTGCATCCCATTCCCCTCAGTCACTACATCCCATGACCCTGAGTCACAGTATGCCATGTCCCACAGTCACTGCATCCCATTTCCCACAGTCACTGCAACCCATTTCCAACAGTGACTGCATCCCATTGCCAATAGTCACTGCAATCCATTTCCAACAGTCACTGCATCCCATTTCCAAGAGTCAGTGCATCCCATTTCACTCAGCCACTGCATCCCACATCACTCAATCACTGCCGGCCATTTCACACATTGACTGCATCCTATTTCACTCTGACACTGCGTCCCGTTTCCCTCAGTCACTGCATCCCATTACCGTCCGTCACTCCATCCAATTACTGTCAGTCACTGCATCCCATTTCGATCAGTCACTGCATCCCATTTCCACCAGCCACTGCATCCCATTTCACGAAGACAGCGCGTCCCATTTCTCTCAGCCACTGTATCACATTTCCCTCAGTCACTGTACTCCAAGCCTGCTCGGGCACTGCCTCCCCATTAACTCAGTCACTCCTTCCCAGGACCTCAGTCACTGCATCCCATGTCCCACAAAAACTGCATCCCATTTCCATCAGGCACTGCAGCTCATGTCACTCTGTCACTGCATTCAATTTCCATCAGTCTCTGCATCTCATTTCACTCATTAACTGCAACCCATTTCAATCAGACAGTGCATCCCATTCCAATCAGTCACTGCATCCCATTCCATTCAGTCACTGCAACCCATTTCACTCAGTCAGTGCATCACATTTCACTCAGGCACTGTATCCCATTTCCCGAAGTCACTGCACCGCAAGCCCGCTCGGGCACTGCATCCCTATTAATTCAGTCACTCCTTCCCAGTACCTCAGTCACTGCAGCGCATTTCACTCAGTCACTGCATCCCTTTTCACTCAGTCACTGCATCCGTTTCCATCAGTCACTGCATCCCATTACCCTAAGTCGCAGCATACCATTTCCCACAGACACTGCATTTCCTTTCCCTAAGTCACTGCATCTCATTTCCACCAGTCACTGCATCCCATTTCACTCCCCACTGCATCCCATTTCACTCAGCCACTGCATCCCATTTCACTCAGCCACTGCATCCCATTTTACTCAGCCACTGCATCCCAGTTCACATAGTCACCACATCCCAGTTCACACAGTCACCGCATCCCAGTTCAGACAGTCACCGCATCCCAGTTCCGTCAGTCACTGCATCCCAGTCACTGCATCCCATTTCCATCAGTCACTGCATCCCATTTCACTCAGTCACTGCATCACATTTCACTCAGTGACGGAATCACATTTCACTCAGTGACGGAATCACATTTCACTCAGTGACTGAACCACATTTCACTCAGTGACTGAACCACATTTCACTCAGTGACTGAACCACATTTCACTCAGTGACTGAACCACATTTCACTCAGTGACTGAACCACATTTCACTCAGTGACTGAACCACATTTCACTCAGTGACTGAATCACATTTCACTCAGTCACTGAATCACATTTCACTCAGTCACTGAATCACATTTCACTCAGTCACTGAATCACATTTCACTCAGTCACTGCGTCCCATTTCCCTCAGTCACTGCGTCCCATTTCCCTCAGTCACTGTTTCCCTTATCTCACAGACGCTGCATTCAATTTCCCACATTCACTGCATCCCATTGCACATAGTCACAGCATCTCCTTGCCCTCAGTCTCAGCATCTCATTTCACTCAGTGACTGCATCCTTCTTCCCACAAATACTGCATCCCATTTCCCTCAGTCACTGCATCCCATTTCACTCGGTCAGTGCATCCCATTTCACTCAGTCACTGCATCACATTTCCATCAGACACTGCAGCTCATGTCACTCTGTCACTGCATCCAATTTCCATCGGTCACTGCATCCCATTGCACTCAGTGATGCATCCAATTTCAAGCAGTCACTGCATCCCATTTCACGCAGCCACTGCATCCCATTTCACGCAGCCACTGCATCCCATTTCACTCAGTCACTGCATCACATTTCACTCAGTCACTGCATCCCATTTACTCAATCACTGCATCTCCTTCACCACAGTCACTGCATCACATTTCCATCAGTCACTGTTTCCCGTATCTCACAGACGATGCATTCAATTTCCCACACTCACTGCATCCCATTTCCCTCAGTGACTGCATCCCATTTCCCTCAGTTTCTGCATCCAATTTCCATCAGTCACTGCATCCCATTTCACCTAGTCCCTGCATCTAATTGCACTCAGTGATGCATCCCATTGCGCTCAGTGACTGCATCGCATTTCACTCAGTGACTGCAACCCATTTCACGCAATCACTGCATCCCATTTCCTTCAGTCACTGCATCCCAATTCCCTCAGATCACTGCATCCCATTTCATTCAGTCACTGCATCCCATTTCACCCAGTCAGTGCGTCCCTTTTCGGTCAGGCACTGTCTCCCATTTCCCTCAGTCACTGCACCCCAAGCCCACTCGGGCACTGATTCCCTATTAACTCAGAAACTCCTTCCCAGTCCCTCTGTCACTGCAGCTCATGTCACTCTGTCACTGCATCCCATTTCCCTCAGTCACGGCATCCAATGTCCCTCAGTCACTGCATCCCATTTCACTCAGTCACTGCATCCCATTTCACTCAGTCACTGCATCCCATTTCACTCAGTCACTGCATCCCATTTCCCTCAGTCACGGCATCCCATTTCCCTCAGTCACGGCATCCAATGTCCCTCAGTCACGGCATCCAATGTCCCTCAGTCACGGCATCCAATGTCCCTCAGTCACGGCATCCAATGTCCCTCAGTCACTGCATCCCATTTCACTCAGTCACTGCATCCCATTTCACTCAGTCACTGCATCCCATTTCACTCAGTCACTGCATCCCATTTCACTCAGTCACTGCATCCCATTTCACTCAGTCACTGCATCTCATTTCACTCAGCCACTGCATCCCATTTCACTCAGTCACTGCATCACAGTACACTCAGTTACTGAATCACAGTACACTCAGTGAGTGCAACATATTTCACTCAGTGACGGAATCACATTTCACTCAGTGACTGAATCACATTTCACTCAGTCACTGCGTCCCATTTCACACAGTCATTGGATCTCATTTCACGCAGTCACTGCATCGCATTTCACGCAGTCACTGCATCTCATTTCACGCAGTCACTGCATCTCATTTCACGCAGTCACTGCATCCCATTTCACGCAGTCACTGCATCCCATTTCACGCAGTCACTGCATCCCATTTCACGCAGTCACTGCATCCCATTTCACGCAGTCACTGCATCCCATTTCACGCAGTCACTGCATCCCATTTCACGCAGTCACTGCATCGCATTTCACGCAGTCACTGCATCCCATTTCACGCAGTCACTGCATCACATTTCACGCAGTCACTGCATCACATTTCACTCAGTCACTGCATCCCAATTGACTCCATCACTGCAACTCCTTCACCACAGTCACAGCATCCCATTTCCATCAGTCACTGGTTCCCATATCTCACAGACACTGCATTCAATTTCCGACACTCACTGTATCCCATTTCCCATAGACTCAGCGTCTCCTTTCCCACAGTCTCTGCATCTCATTTCAATCAGTGATTGCATCCTACTTCCCAAAAATACTGCATCCCATTTCGCTCAGTCACTGCATCTTATTTCACTCGGTCACTGCATCCCATTTCCCTCAGTCACTGCATCCCATTTCCCACATTCACTGCATCTCCTTTCCCTCAGTCAATGCGTCACATTCCACTGAGTCACTGCATCCCATTCCACAGTGTCACAGCATCCCATTACCCTCAGTCACTGCATCCCATTTCCATCAGTCACTGTGTCCCATTCATCTCAGTCACTGAATCCCATTTCCCTCATTCACTGCATCCCATTTCCATCAGTCACTGCATCCCATTTATCTCAGTCACTGAATCCCATTTCCCTCATTCACTGCATCCCATTTCCATCAGTCACTGCATCCCATTTATCTCAGTCACTGCATCCCATTTCCCTCAGTCACTGCATCCCATTCCCCACAGTCACTGAATCCCATTTCCCTCATTCACTGCATCCCATTTCCATCAAGCACTGCATCCCATTTATCGCAGTCACTGCGTCCCATTCCGCAAAGTCACTGCATCCAATTCCCCACAGTCACTGCATCCCATTCCCCACAGACACGGCGTCCCATTCACTTGAGTCGCAGCATCCCATTTCAAACAGACACTGCATCTCCTTTCCCTCAGTCACTGCATCCCTATTCACACAGTCACTGCATCCAAGTTCACACAGCCACTGCATCCCATTGCATACAGCCACTGCATCCCATTGCATACAGCCACTGCATCCCATTGCATACAGCCACTGCATCCCATTTCACTCAATGCTTCACTTTACACTCAGTCAGGGCATCCCATTTCCATCTGTCACTGCGTCTCATTTCCTCAGTCACTGCATCTCCTTTCCACAGTCACGGCAATCCAATTTCACTCAGTCACTGCATCCCATTGTCCTCAGTCACTGCATCCCATTGTCCTCAGTCACTGCATCCCATTGTCCTCAGTCACTGCATCCCATTGTCCTCAGTCACTGCATCCCATTGTCCTCAGTCACTGCATCCCATTGTCCTCAGTCACTGCATCCCATTGTCCTCAGTCACTGCATCCCATTGTCCTCATTCACTGCATCCGATTCCCCTCAGTCACTGCATCCGAATCCCCTCAGTCACTGCATCCATTTTCACTCAGTCACTGCATCCCATTACCCTCAGTCACTGCAACCCATTACCCTCAGTCACTGCATCCCATTTCACTCAGTCACTGCATCCCATGACCCTCAGTCACTGCATCCCATGACCCTCAGTCACTGCATCCCATTACCCTCAGTCACTGCATCCCATTACCCTCAGTCACTGCATCCCATTACCCTCAGTCACAGGATCCCATTTCCAACAGACACTGCATTCCATTTCCCTCAGTCACTGCATACCATTTCCATCAGTCACTGCATCCCAGTTCACTCAGTCTCGGCATCTCATTTCCCTCAGTCACTGTATCCCATTTCCCTCAGTCACTGCATCCCATTTCCCCAGTCACTGCATCTCCTTTCCACAGTCACGGCAATCCCATTTTACTCAGTCACTGCATCCCATTTCACTCAGTCACTGCATCCCATTTCACAGAGTCACTGCATCTCCTTTCCATCAGTCACTGCGTCCCATTTCTCTTAGTCACTGCGTCCCATTTCCCTCAGTCACGGCATCCCATTTCCCACATTCACTGCATCTCCTTTCCCTCAGTCAATGCGTCACATTCCACTGAGTCACTGCATCCCATTCCACAGTGTCACAGCATCCCATTACCCTCAGTCACTGCATCCCATTTCCATCAGTCACTGTGTCCCATTCATCTCAGTCACTGAATCCCATTTCCCTCATTCACTGCATCCCATTTCCATCAGTCACTGCATCCCATTTATCTCAGTCACTGAATCCCATTTCCCTCATTCACTGCATCCCATTTCCATCAGTCACTGCATCCCATTTATCTCAGTCACTGAATCCCATTTCCCTCAGTCACTGCATCCCATTCCCCACAGTCACTGAATCCCATTTCCCTCATTCACTGCATCCCATTTCCATCAAGCACTGCATCCCATTTATCGCAGTCACTGCGTCCCATTCCGCAAAGTCACTGCATCCAATTCCCCACAGTCACTGCATCCCATTCCCCACAGACACGGCGTCCCATTCACTTGAGTCGCAGCATCCCATTTCAAACAGACACTGCATCTCCTTTCCCTCAGTCACTGCATCCCTATTCACACAGTCACTGCATCCAAGTTCACACAGCCACTGCATCCCATTGCATACAGCCACTGCATCCCATTGCATACAGCCACTGCATCCCATTTCACTCAATCATTGCATCCCATTTCACTCAATGCTTCACTTTACACTCAGTCAGGGCATCCCATTTCCATCTGTCACTGCGTCTCATTTCCTCAGTCACTGCATCTCCTTTCCACAGTCACGGCAATCCAATTTCACTCAGTCACGGCAATCCAATTTCACTCAGTCACGGCAATCCAATTTCACTCAGTCACTGCATCCCATTGCCCTCAGTCACTGCATCCCATTGCCCTCAGTCACTGCATCCCATTGCCCTCAGTCACTGCATCCCATTGCCCTCAGTCACTGCATCCCATTGCCCTCAGTCACTGCATCCCATTGCCCTCAGTCACTGCATCCCATTGCACTCAGTCACTGCATCCCATTGCACTCAGTCACTGCATCCCATTGCACTCAGTCACTGCATCCCATTGCACTCAGTCACTGCATCCCATTGCACTCAGTCACTGCATCCCATTGCACTCAGTCACTGCATCCCATTGTCCTCAGTCACTGCATCCCATTGTCCTCAGTCACTGCATCCCATTGTCCTCAGTCACTGCATCCCATTGTCCTCAGTCACTGCATCCCATTGTCCTCATTCACTGCATCCGATTCCCCTCAGTCACTGCATCCGAATCCCCTCAGTCACTGCATCCATTTTCACTCAGTCACTGCATCCCATTACCCTCAGTCACTGCAACCCATTACCCTCAGTCACTGCATCCCATTTCACTCAGTCACTGCATCCCATGACCCTCAGTCACTGCATCCCATGACCCTCAGTCACTGCATCCCATTACCCTCAGTCACTGCATCCCATTACCCTCAGTCACTGCATCCCATTACCCTCAGTCACTGCATCCCATTACCCTCAGTCACAGGATCCCATTTCCAACAGACACTGCATTCCATTTCCCTCAGTCACTGCATACCATTTCCATCAGTCACTGCATCCCAGTTCACTCAGTCTCGGCATCTCATTTCCCTCAGTCACTGCATCCCATTTCCCTCAGTCACTGCATCCCATTTCCCCAGTCACTGCATCTCCTTTCCACAGTCACGGCAATCCCATTTTACTCAGTCACGGCAATCCCATTTTACTCAGTCACTGCATCCCATTTCACTCAGTCACTGCATCCCATTTCACAGAGTCACTGCATCTCCTTTCCATCAGTCACTGCGTCCCATTTCTCTTAGTCACTGCGTCCCATTTCCCTCAGTCACGGCATCCCATTTCCCACATTCACTGCATCTCCTTTCCCTCAGTCAATGCGTCACATTCCACTGAGTCACTGCATTCCATTCCACAGTGTCACAGCATCCCATTTCACTCAGTGACTGCAACCCATTACCCTCAGTCACTGCATCCCATTTCCATCAGTCACTGCGTCCCATTCATCTCAGTCACTGAATCCCATTTCCCTCATTCACTGCATTCCATTTCCATCAGTCACTGCATCCCATTTATCGCAGTCACTGCATCCCATTCCGCACAGTCACTGCATCCCATTCCCCACAGTCACTGCATCCCATTCCCCACAGACACGGCATCCCATTCACTTGAGTCGCAGCATCCCATTTCAAACAGACACTGCATCTCCTTTCCCTCAGTCACTGCATCTCCTTTCCCTCAGTCACTGCATCCAAGTTCACACAGCCACTGCATCCAATTTCACACAGCCACTGCATCCCATTTCACACAGCCACTGCATCCCATTTCACACAGCCACTGCATCCCATTTCACACAGCCACTGCATCCCATTTCACACAGCCACTGCATCCCATTTCACACAGCCACTGCATCCCATTTCACACAGCCACTGCATCCCATTTCACTCAATGCTTCACTTTACACTCAGTCAGGGCATCCCATTTCCATCTGTCACTGCGTCCCATTTCCATCAGTCACTGCGTCCCATTTCCATCAGTCACTGCGTCCCATTTCCATCAGTCACTGCGTCCCATTTCCATCAGTCACTGCGTCCCATTTCCATCAGTCACTGCATACCATTTCCATCAGTCACTGCATCCCAGTTCACTCAGTCACTGCATCCCAGTTCACTCAGTCTCGGCATCTCATTTTCCTCAGTCACTGCATCCCATTTCCCTCAGTCACTGCATCCCATTTCCTCAGTCACTGCATCTCCTTTCAACAGTCACGGCAATCCCATTTCACTCAGTCACTGCATCCCATTTCACAGAGTCACTGCATCTCCTTTCCATCAGTCACTGCGTCCCATTTCACTTAGTCACTGCGTCCCATTTCCATCAATCACTGCATCCCATTTCCCTCAGTCACTGCATCCCATTGTCCTCAGTCACTGCATCCCATTGTCCTCAGTCACTGCATCCCATTGTCCTCAGTCACTGCATCCCATTGTCCTCAGTCACTGCATCCCATTTCACTCAGTCACTGCATCCCATTTCACTCAGTCACTGCATCCCATTTCACTCAGTCACTGCATCCCATTTCACTCAGTCACTGCATCCCATTAACTTCAGTCGCAGGATCCCATTTCAAACAGACACTGCATCCCATCTCACTCAGTCTCAGCATCTCATTTCCCTCAGTCACTGCATCCCATTTCCCTCAGTCACTGCATCCCATTTCCCTCAGTCACTGCATCCCATTTCCCTCAGTCACTGCATCCCATTTCACTCGGTCACTGCATCCCATTTCCCTCAGTCACTGCATCCCATTTCCCACATTCACTGCATCTCCTTTCCCTCAGTCAATGCGTCACATTCCACTGAGTCACTGCATCCCATTCCACAGTGTCACAGCATCCCATTTCACTCAGTGACTGCAACCCATTACCCTCAGTCACTGCATCCCATTTCCATCAGTCACTGTGTCCCATTCATCTCAGTCACTGAATCCCATTTCCCTCATTCACTGAATCCCATTTCCCTCAGTCACTGCATCCCATTCCCCACAGTCACTGAATCCCATTTCCCTCATTCACTGCATCCCATTTCCATCAAGCACTGCATCCCATTTATCGCAGTCACTGCGTCCCATTCCGCAAAGTCACTGCATCCAATTCCCCACAGTCACTGCATCCCATTCCCCACAGACACGGCGTCCCATTCACTTGAGTCGCAGCATCCCATTTCAAACAGACACTGCATCTCCTTTCCCTCAGTCACTGCATCCCTATTCACACAGTCACTGCATCCCAGTTCACACAGCCACTGCATCCCATTGCATACAGCCACTGCATCCCATTGCATACAGCCACTGCATCCCATTGCATACAGCCACTGCATCCCATTGCATACAGCCACTGCATCCCATTGCATACAGCCACTGCATCCCATTGCATACAGCCACTGCATCCCATTTCACTCAATCATTGCATCCCATTTCACTCAATCATTGCATCCCATTTCACTCAATCATTGCATCCCATTTCACTCAATCATTGCATCCCATTTCACTCAATCATTGCATCCCATTTCACTCAATGCTTCACTTTACACTCAGTCAGGGCATCCCATTTCCATCTGTCACTGCGTCTCAGTTCCTCAGTCACTGCATCTCCTTTCCACAGTCACTGCATCTCCTTTCCACAGTCACGGCAATCCAATTTCACTCAGTCACTGCATCCCATTGCCCTCAGTCACTGCATCCCATTGCCCTCAGTCACTGCATCCCATTGCCCTCAGTCACTGCATCCCATTGCCCTCAGTCACTGCATCCCATTGCCCTCAGTCACTGCATCCCATTGCCCTCAGTCACTGCATCCCATTGCCCTCAGTCACTGCATCCCATTCCCCTCAGTCACTGCATCCCATTCCCCTCAGTCACTGCATCCCATTGTCCTCAGTCACTGCATCCCATTGTCCTCAGTCACTGCATCCCATTGTCCTCAGTCACTGCATCCCATTGTCCTCAGTCACTGCATCCCATTGTCCTCAGTCACTGCATCCGATTCCCCTCAGTCACTGCATCCATTTTCACTCAGTCACTGCATCCCATTACCCTCACTCACTGCATCCCATTACCCTCAGTCACTGCATCCCATTTCACTCAGTCACTGCATCCCATGACCCTCAGTCACTGCATCCCATTACCCTCAGTCACTGCATCCCATTACCCTCAGTCACTGCATCCCATTACCCTCAGTCACTGCATCCCATTACCTTCAGTCACTGCATCCCATTACCTTCAGTCACAGGATCCCATTTCCAACAGACACTGCATTCCATTTCCCTCAGTCACTGCATACCATTTCCATCAGTCACTGCATCCCAGTTCACTCAGTCTCGGCATCTCATTTCCCTCAGTCACTGCATCACATTTCCCCAGTCACTGCATCTCCTTTCCAGTCACGGCAATCCCATTTCACTCAGTCACTGCATCCCATTTCACTCAGTCACTGCATCCCATTTCACAGAGTCACTGCATCCCATTTCACAGAGTCACTGCATCTCCTTTCCATCAGTCACTGCGTCCCATTTCCCTCAGTCACTGCATCCCATTTCCCACATTCACTGCATCTCCTTTCCCTCAGTCAATGCGTCACATTCCAGTGAGTCACTGCATTCCATTCCACAGTGTCACAGCATCCCATTTCACTCAGTGACTGCAACCCATTACCCTCAGTCACTGCATCCCATTTCCATCAGTCACTGCGTCCCATTCATCTCAGTCACTGAATCCCATTTCCCTCATTCACTGCATTCCATTTCCATCAGTCACTGCATCCCATTTATCGCAGTCACTGCATCCCATTCCGCACAGTCACTGCATCCCATTCCCCACAGTCACTGCATCCCATTCCCCACAGACACGGCATCCCATTCACTTGAGTCGCAGCATCCCATTTCAAACAGACACTGCATCTCCTTTCCCTCAGTCACTGCATCCCTATTCACACAGTCACTGCATCCAAGTTCACACAGCCACTGCATCCAATTTCACACAGCCACTGCATCCCATTTCACACAGCCACTGCATCCCATTTCACACAGCCACTGCATCCCATTTCACACAGCCACTGCATCCCATTTCACACAGCCACTGCATCCCATTTCACACAGCCACTGCATCCCATTTCACTCAATGCTTCACTTTACACTCAGTCAGGGCATCCCATTTCCATCTGTCACTGCGTCCCATTTCCATCAGTCACTGCATACCATTTCCCTCAGTCACTGCATCCCATTTCCTCAGTCACTGCATCTCCTTTCAACAGTCACGGCAATCCCATTTCACTCAGTCACTGCATCCCATTTCACAGAGTCACTGCATCTCCTTTCCATCAGTCACTGCATCCCATTGTCGTCAGTCACTGCGTCCCATTTCACTCAGTCACTGCATCCCATTAACTTCAGTCGCAGGATCCCATTTCAAACAGACACTGCATCCCATCTCCGTCAGTCACTGCATCCCATTTCCATCAGTCACTGCATCCCGCTCACTCAGTCTCGGCATCTCATTTCCCTCGGTCACTGCATCCCATTTCACTCAGTCACTGCATCCCATTTCACTCAGTCACTGCATCCCATTTCACTCAGTCACTGCATCCCATTTCACTCAGTCACTGCATCCCATTTCACTCAGTCACTGCATCTCATGTCACTCAGCCACTGCATCCCATTTCACTCAGTCACTGCATCACAGTACACTCAGTTACTGAATCACAGTACACTCAGTGAGTGCAACATATTTGACTCAGTGACGGAATAACATTTCACTCAGTGACTGAATCACATTTCACTCAGTCACTGCGTCCCATTTCACACAGTCATTGGATCTCATTTCACGCAGTCACTGCATCCCATTTCACGCAGTCACTGCATCCCATTTCACGCAGTCACTGCATCCCATTTCACGCAGTCACTGCATCCCATTTCACGCAGTCACTGCATCCCATTTCACGCAGTCACTGCATCCCATTTCACGCAGTCACTGCATCGCATTTCACTCAGTCACTGCATCCCAATTGACTCCATCACTGCAGCTCCTTCACCACAGTCACAGCATCCCATTTCCATCAGTCACTGGTTCCCATATCTCACAGACACTGCATTCAATTTCCGACACTCACTGTATCCCATTTCCCATAGACTCAGCGTCTCCTTTCCCACAGTCTCTGCATCTCATTTCCATCAGTGATTGCATCCTACTTCCCAAAAATACTGCATCCCATTTCGCTCAGTCACTGCATCTTATTTCACTCGGTCACTGCATCCCATTTCCCTCAGTCACTGCATCCCATTTCCCACATTCACTGCATCTCCTTTCCCTCAGTCAATGCGTCACATTCCACTGAGTCACTGCATCCCATTCCACAGTGTCACAGCATCCCATTACCCTCAGTCA
Organism: Stegostoma tigrinum; assembly: GCF_030684315.1. NCBI lineage: Eukaryota > Metazoa > Chordata > Chondrichthyes > Orectolobiformes > Stegostomatidae > Stegostoma > Stegostoma tigrinum. Next base: position 1,017,786 of record NW_026728818.1, read on the forward strand.
CTGCATCCCATTTCCATCAGTCACTGTGTCCCATTCATCTCAGTCACTGAATCCCATTTCCCTCATTCACTGCATCCCATTTCCATCAGTCACTGCATCCCATTTATCTCAGTCACTGAATCCCATTTCCCTCATTCACTGCATCCCATTTCCATCAGTCACTGCATCCCATTTATCTCAGTCACTGAATCCCATTTCCCTCAGTCACTGAATCCCATTTCCCTCAGTCACTGCATCCCATTTCCCTCAGTCACTGCATCCCATTCCCCACAGTCACTGAATCCCATTTCCCTCATTCACTGCATCCCATTTCCATCAAGCACTGCATCCCATTTATCGCAGTCACTGCGTCCCATTCCGCAAAGTCACTGCATCCAATTCCCCACAGTCACTGCATCCCATTCCCCACAGACACGGCGTCCCATTCACTTGAGTCGCAGCTTCCCATTTCAAACAGACACTGCATCTCCTTTCCCTCAGTCACTGCATCCCAGTTCACACAGTCACTGCATCCCAGTTCACACAGCCACTGCATCCCATTTCACTCAATCATTGCATCCCATTTCACTCAATGCTTCACTTTACACTCAGTCAGGGCATCCCATTTCCATCTGTCACTGCGTCTCATTTCCTCAGACACTGCATCTCCTTTCCACAGTCACGGCAATCCAATTTCACTCAGTCACTGCATCCCATTGCCCTCAGTCACTGCATCCCATTGCCCTCAGTCACTGCATCCCATTGCCCTCAGTCACTGCATCCCATTGCCCTCAGTCACTGCATCCCATTGCCCTCAGTCACTGCATCCCATTGTCCTCAGTCACTGCATCCCATTGTCCTCAGTCACTGCATCCCATTGTCCTCATGCACTGCATCCGATTCCCCTCAGTCACTGCATCCATTTTCACTCAGTCACTGCATCCCATTACCCTCAGTCACTGCAACCCATTACCCTCAGTCACTGCATCCCATTTCACTCAGTCACTGCATCCCATGACCCTCAGTCACTGCATCCCATGACCCTCAGTCACTGCATCCCATTACCCTCAGTCACTGCATCCCATTACCCTCAGTCACTGCATCCCATTACCCTCAGTCACTGCATCCCATTACCTTCAGTCACAGGATCCCATTTCCAACAGACACTGCATTCCATTTCCCTCAGTCACTGCATACCATTTCCATCAGTCACTGCATCCCAGTTCACTCAGTCTCGGCATCTCATTTCCCTCAGTCACTGCATCCCATTTCCCCAGTCACTGCATCTCCTTTCCATAGTCACGGCAATCCCATTTCACTCAGTCACTGCATCCCATTTCACAGAGTCACTGCATCTCCTTTCCATCAGTCACTGCGTCCCATTTCTCTTAGTCACTGCGTCCCATTTCCCTCAGTCACTGCATCCCATTTCCCACATTCACTGCATCTCCTTTCCCTCAGTCAATGCGTCACATTCCACTGAGTCACTGCATTCCATTCCACAGTGTCACAGCATCCCATTTCACTCAGTGACTGCAACCCATTACCCTCAGTCACTGCATCCCATTTCCATCAGTCACTGCGTCCCATTCATCTCAGTCACTGAATCCCATTTCCAGCATTCACTGCATTCCATTTCCATCAGTCACTGCATCCCATTTATCGCAGTCACTGCATCCCATTCCGCACAGACACTGCATCTCCTTTCCCTCAGTCACTGCATCCAAGTTCACACAGCCACTGCATCCCATTTCACACAGCCACTGCATCCCATTTCACACAGCCACTGCATCCCATTTCACACAGCCACTGCATCCCATTTCACACAGCCACTGCATCCCATTTCACACAGCCACTGCATCCCATTTCACACAGCCACTGCATCCCATTTCACACAGCCACTGCATCCCATTTCACTCAATGCTTCACTTTACACTCAGTCAGGGCATCCCATTTCCATCTGTCACTGCGTCCCATTTCCATCAGTCACTGCATACCATTTCCATCAGTCACTGCATCCCAGTTCACTCAGTCTCGGCATCTCATTTCCCTCAGTCACTGCATCCCATTTCCTCAGTCACTGCATCCCATTTCCCTCAGTCACGGCAATCCCATTTCACTCAGTCACTGCATCCCATTTCACAGAGTCACTGCATCTCCTTTCCATCAGTCACTGCGTCCCATTTCACTTAGTCACTGCGTCCCATTTCCATCAATCACTGCATCCCATTTCCCAGTCACTGCATCCCATTTCCCTCAGTCACTGCATCCCATTGTCCTCAGTCACTGCATCCCATTGTCCTCAGTCACTGCATCCCATTTCACTCAGTCACTGCATCCCATTAACTTCAGTCGCAGGATCCCATTTCAAACAGACACTGCATCCCATCTCCGTCAGTCACTGCATCCCATTTCCATCAGTCACTGCATCCCGCTCACTCAGTCTCGGCATCTCATTTCCCTCAGTCACTGCATCCCATGTCCCTCAGTCACTGCTTCCCATTTCACTCAGTCACTGCATCCCATTTCACTCAGTCACTGCATCCCATTTCACTCAGTCACTGCATCCCATTTCACTCAGTCACTGCATCCCATTTCACTCAGTCACTGCATCCCATTTCACTCAGTCACTGCATCTCATTTCACTCAGCCACTGCATCCCATTTCACTCAGTCACTGCATCACAGTACACTCAGTTACTGAATCACAGTACACTCAGTGAGTGCAACATATTTGACTCAGTGACGGAATCACATTTGACTCAGTGACGGAATCACATTTCACTCAGTCACTGCGTCCCATTTCACACAGTCATTGGATCTCATTTCACGCAGTCACTGCATCGCATTTCACGCAGTCACTGCATCGCATTTCACGCAGTCACTGCATCGCATTTCACGCAGTCACTGCATCCCATTTCACGCAGTCACTGCATCCCATTTCACGCAGTCACTGCATCCCATTTCACGCAGTCACTGCATCGCATTTCACGCAGTCACTGCATCGCATTTCACTCAGTCACTGCATCCCAATTGACTCCATCACTGCAGCTCCTTCACCACAGTCACAGCATCCCATTTCCATCAGTCACTGGTTCCCATATCTCACAGACACTGCATTCAATTTCCGACACTCACTGTATCCCATTTCCCATAGACTCAGCGTCTCCTTTCCCACAGTCTCTGCATCTCATTTCAATCAGTGATTGCATCCTACTTCCCAAAAATACTGCATCCCATTTCGCTCAGTCACTGCATCTTATTTCACTCGGTCACTGCATCCCATTTCCCTCAGTCACTGCATCCCATTTCCCACATTCACTGCATCTCCTTTCCCTCAGTCAATGTGTCACATTCCACTGAGTCACTGCATCCCATTCCACAGTGTCACAGCATCCCATTACCCTCAGTCACTGCATCCCATTTCCATCAGTCACTGTGTCCCATTCATCTCAGTCACTGAATCCCATTTCCCTCATTCACTGCATCCCATTTCCATCAAGCACTGCATCCCATTTATCGCAGTCCCTGCGTCCCATTCCGCAAAGTCACTGCATCCAATTCCCCACAGTCACTGCATCCCATTACCCTCAGTCACTGCAACCCATTACCCTCAGTCACTGCAACCCATTACCCTCAGTCACTGCATCCCATTTCACTCAGTCACTGCATCCCATGACCCTCACTCACTGCATCCCATTACCCTCAGTCACTGCATCCCATTCCCCTCAGTCACTGCATCCCATTCCCCTCAGTCACTGCATCCCATTACCTCCAGTCACAGGATCCCATTTCCAACAGACACTGCATTCCATTTCCCTCAGTCACTGCATACCATTTCCATCAGTCACTGCATCCCAGTTCACTCAGTCTCGGCATCTCATTTCCCTCAGTCACTGCATCCCATTTCCCTCAGTCACTGCATCCCATTTCCCCAGTCACTGCATCTCCTTTCCACAGTCACGGCAATCCCATTTCACTCAGTCACTGCATCCCATTTCACTCAGTCACTGCATCCCATTTCACAGAGTCACTGCATCTCCTTTCCATCAGTCACTGCGTCCCATTTCTCTTAGTCACTGCGTCCCATTTCCCTCAGTCACTGCATCCCATTTCCCACATTCACTGCATCTCCTTTCCCTCATTCAATGCGTCACATTCCACTGAGTCACTGCATTCCATTCCACAGTGTCACAGCATCCCATTTCACTCAGTGACTGCAACCCATTACCCTCAGTCACTGCATCCCATTTCCATCAGTCACTGCGTCCCATTCATCTCAGTCACTGAATCCCATTTCCCTCATTCACTGCATTCCATTTCCATCAGTCACTGCATCCCATTTATCGCAGTCACTGCATCCCATTCCGCACAGTCACTGCATCCCATTCCCCACAGTCACTGCATCCCATTCCCCACAGTCACTGCATCCCATTCCCCACAGTCACTGCATCCCATTCCCCACAGACACGGCATCCCATTCACTTGAGTCGCAGCATCCCATTTCAAACAGACACTGCATCTCCTTTCCCTCAGTCACTGCATCCAAGTTCACACAGCCACTGCATCCAATTTCACACAGCCACTGCATCCCATTTCACACAGCCACTGCATCCCATTTCACACAGCCACTGCATCCCATTTCACTCAATGCTTCACTTTACACTCAGTCAGGGCATCCCATTTCCATCAGTCACTGCGTCCCATTTCCATCAGTCACTGCATACCATTTCCATCAGTCACTGCATCCCAGTTCACTCAGTCTCGGCATCTCATTTCCCTCAGTCACTGCATCCCATTTCCTCAGTCACTGCATCTCCTTTCAACAGTCACGGCAATCCCATTTCACTCAGTCACTGCATCCCATTTCACAGAGTCACTGCATCTCCTTTCCATCAGTCACTGCGTCCCATTTCACTTAGTCACTGCGTCCGATTTCCATCAATCACTGCATCCCATTTCCCAGTCGCTGCATCCCATTTCCCTCAGTCACTGCATCCCATTGTCCTCAGTCACTGCATCCCATTGTCCTCAGTCACTGCATCCCATTTCACTCAGTCACTGCATCCCATTTCACTCAGTCACTGCATCCCATTTCACTCAGTCACTGCATCCCATTTCACTCAGTCACTGCATCCCATTAACTTCAGTCGCAGGATCCCATTTCAAACAGACACTGCATCCCATCTCCGTCAGTCACTGCATCCCGCTCACTCAGTCACTGCATCCCATTTCCCTCAGTCACTGCATCCCATTTCCCTCAGTCACTGCATCCCATTTCCCTCAGTCACTGCATCCCATTTCCCTCAGTCACTGCATCCCATTTCCCTCAGTCACTGCATCCCATTTCCCTCAGTCACTGCATCCCATTTCCCTCAGTCACTGCATCCCATTTCACTCAGTCACTGCAACCCATTTCACTCAGTGACTGCAACCCATTTCACTCAGTGACTGCAACACATTTCACTCACTGACTGCATCCCATTTCACTCAGTGACTGAATCACATTTCACTCAGTCACTGCATCCCATTTCAAGTAGTCACTGCATCCCATTTCATTCAGCCTCTGCATCACATGTAACTCAGTCAGTGAATCCCATTTCACTCCGTCAGTGCATCCCATTTCACTCAATCATTGCATCTCCTTCACCACAGTCACTGCATCCCATTTCCAACAGTCATTGTTTCCCGTATCTCACAGACGCTGCATTCAATTTCCCACACTCACTGCATCCCATTTCCCACAGTCACAGCATAACCTTTCCCTCAGTCTCTGCATCGCATTTCACTCAGCCGTTGCATCCCATGTCCCTCAGTCACTGCATCACATGTCCCTCAGTCACTGCATCCCATATCCCTCAGTCACCTCATCTCATTTCACTCAGTCACCGCATCCCATTTCACTCAGTCAAAGCATCCCATTTCCCTCATTCACTGCATCCCATTTCCATCAGTCACTGCATCCCATTTCACTCAGTCACTGCACCCCAAGCCCGTGTGTCACAGGATCCGATGTCCCTCAGTCACTGCATCCCATTTCACTCAGTCAGTGCGTCCCTTTTCGGTCAGGCACTGTCTCCCACTTCCGTCAGTCACTGCAACCCAAGCCCGCTCGGGCACTGATTCCCTATTAACTCAGTCACTCCTTCCCAGTACTTCTGTCACTGCATCCCATGTCCCTCAGTCACTGCATCCCATGTCCCTCAGTCACGGCATCCCATGTCCCTCAGTCACGGCATCGCATGTCCCTCAGTCACGGCATCGCATGTCCCTCAGTCACGGCATCGCATGTCCCTCAGTCACGGCATCCCATGTCCCTCAGTCACGGCATCCCATGTCCCTCAGTCACTGCATCCCATGTCCCTCAGTCACTGCATCCCATGTCCCTCAGTCACTGCATCCCATGTCCCTCAGTCACTGCATCCCATGTCCCTCAGTCACTGCATCCCATGTCCCTCAGTCACTGCATCTCATTTCACTCAGTCACTGCATCCCATTCCACTCAGCCAATGCATCGCAGTGACTGAATCACAGTTCACTCAGTCACTGCATCCCATTGTCCTCAGTCACTGCATCCCATTTCCATCAGTCACTGCATCCCATTTCCATCAGTCACAGCATCCCATTTCCATCAGTCACTGCATCCCATTTCCCACAGTCACTGCATCGCCGTTCCTCAATCACTGCATGCTATTTCACTCAGTCTCTGCAGCCCATTTCACCTCAGTCACTGCATCCCATTACCATCAGTCACTGCATCCCATTACCATCAGTCACTACATCCCATTACCCTCAGTCACAGCATCCCATTACCCTCAGTCACAGCATCCCATTTCACTCAGTCACAGCATCCCATCTCCATCAGTCACAGCATCCCATCTCCATCAGTCACTGCATCCCATTTCACTCAGTCATGGTATCTCACTCCATACATGCACCACTATGAAAAAAATCCGGTCCATTTTAAATCTTCCCTCTCTCATTTTTAACCTATTCCCTCCAGTTTTGGATTCCAGCAACCCGGGGAAAAGATCTTGGCTGTTCGCTCTATCCACATCCCTCGTAATTGTATAAACTTCTATACGGTCAGCCCTGAACTCCAAAGTTCCAAGAAATAGCTGCCTGTTCAAGTCCACGGTATACCTCCAAACTCCGATGCTGGTAACATCCTTGTAGATCTTCTCTGAACCCTTTCAAGTTTACAACACACAACAATACAGCGCAGAACAGGCCCTTCGGCCCTCAAGGTTGCGCCGACATCCTTCCTCTCGCAAGGAGACTAAAATCGATTGCAGTATTCCAAAAGCAGCCGAAACAACGTCCTATATGGCTGCTAAGTGATCTCCCAACTCCGATACTCAATGCACTGACCGATAAAGGCGAGCACACCAAATGTCTCCTTCATATCCTTTCTACCGGTGGCTGTACTTTGATGGAACTACGAAACTGCACTCCAGTGTCTCTTTATTAAGCATCACTCCCCACAACCTTCAGTGTAAGCGTGCTGCCCTGATTTGCCTTTCCAAAATGTAGCACCTCACATTTGTCTAACCTCAACTCCATCTGCCATTCCTCAGTTTATTGGCCCTTGTCAATGTCCCATTGTATTCTGAGGTGACCTTCTTGGCTGGCTACTACACCTTCAATCATTGGGAAACTTACTAACCACACCTTCTATTTTCATGTCCAAATCATTGCATCACTTCAACTCCCCCTCCCGCTCCCTGAATGACACGTCCATCCTGGGCCTCTTCCAGTGTCACAACCAAACCACCCAGAAACTGGAGGAGCAGCACCTCATATTCCGCCTCGGGAGCTTCCAACTCAACAGCCTCAATGTGGACTTGGCCACCCTCAAAATCTCCCCACCCGCCAGCCTCATCCCAACACTAGTTCCTCCCCTCATCCCCGCCTCCATGACCTGTCCGCCTTCTCTCCCACCAATCCACTCCTCCCACCTCACTGACCAACTCCCACCACTGCTTGGAATTATTCTTCTTTTCACAGTTCATCAGCTCGATGTTATTTCTAAAATCTATTTTCCAATTGTTGGAAAAAGTGAGATAAAGAGAAGTAAAAGAAGTTACATTCTTACCACTCGGGAAATCTCTGAATATTCTTCTGTTGAAAGGCCGCCAAGGAACGATGCAATTCTTTTGTCACAAATGCTGAGGGAGACATCTTTTTCGGTTCCACTAACTCCACCCTCAGGAAGACAAACCCACGTAACATATCTAGTGACTTAAAACATACTCTATTGTTGCCCAAGGTGGAGACCTGGATGAACACAGCAGGTCAAGCAGCATCAGAGAAGCAAGAAAGCTGATGTTTCGGGACGAGACCCTACTTCAGAAAATTGGCGCTGGAGAACCTGAGATAACAAGGTGTAGAGCCGGATGATACTGCTTGGCCTGCTGTGTTCATCCAGCTTTACACCTTCTTATCTCAGATTCTCCAGCATCTGCAGTTCCTACTACCTCTATTGTTGCCCTTTCACTTTACTGAACTAATATGAGCCAGTAGTTTTGTTTAGGCTCGTGTAATCTTACGATTATTGGCCTGTACAAAATCCTGAATTAATTTTGATTGACTGACGGGAGCAGAGATGAATTTTATAGAAATTTTTGTTTTCTACCAATTTGCAGAGGGCATCGTGGGCGATTGAAGGACAGTGTTATTATCCTCCAGGTCTGTGGACTGCATCATTACCAACTTGCCCATTTGCATATACATACAATATTCATTATGTACCAATGAAACATAATAAACCAATACTACGTACTAAAAACAACGCTCACATATCAATGGAAATTTCAATATTTATCATAGAGTTTGAAGGATTGAATTCAATGATACAAAGCAAAAGCCAGTGAAGATGAGTGCAGTTGGTCAGCACTTTTGCCACTCAGTGGAGGTTGGCAGTTTGAGGCCACCCAGGAACAAGCAAGCTCTGTCTAACTCCAAGGGCAGCACGGTGGCTCAGTGGTTAGCACTGCTGACTCACAGCGCCAGGGACCCAGGTTCGATCCCACCGTTGGACGATTTTCCGTGCGGAGTTTGTACATTCTGCCCATGCCTGCATGGGTTCCTGCTGGGTGCTCTGGTTTCCTCCCACAGTCCAAAGATGTGCAGGCTCAGTGTATGGGCCATGCCAAACTTGCCCATTGTTTTTAGGGATGTGTAGATTAGGTGTGTTAGTCATGGGAAATGTAGGGTTACTGAGGAAAGGGTCGGGGGATGAGTCAGGGTGAGACGCTCTTTGGAGGGTGGCCGTGGACTTCTTGGGTCAAAATGGGCTTGTTTCCACACCGTAGGGATTCTATGATATGGAAGTATCTTTTGAAGTGGACATTCGTGGGTATGCTGTAACAGAGACCATGAAATACTGCACAACAAACATTTGGAACTAGACTGTCAATTCAGACATAGCATCAAAAAAGGTCATGGAAGTCGTCACCGATATAAAGCAGGATTGATGAAAATCCAGCAGGAAATGGTGTCAAAAGGCACAGTATCTTTTATTCATCTCCAGTTACTTTGTCCAAGGCACTGGATGCTGGCAGGATTGAAACATTTCAGAAATGCTTCACAAATCACATATAAGGACCTGCACATCTTTGAACAATGGGAGGAAACTGCAGCACCTGGCGGAAGCCCCTCGCAGACGCGGGGAGGACGTGTCAATTCCACACAGATAGTTACCCAAGACTGGAATCTCAATTGGCTCCCCAGTGCGTGAGCAGCTCTAACCACTGAGCAACTACCTTGCCCAGAAGGGGTTTTATAAGCGCATACATTATTTCCATTAAGACAGATCCAATCCTCTATGTCCAATCAAAATAACATATTGTAGATATCATGACAACAATCATAAATGATTTTGAATAAGTAAATCAAAAAACTTGAAATAGTTTCCAAGCCTAAATACGAGATATGTTGCAGTTAAGATGAATAGCGCAACAACAAAAAGGCCATATTTTATGTGACCATCGGTAACACTTGAAAACTTGCAACAATTTGTCGCCAGTAGTGCTCTGAAGTGGCTTGATGGTGCACTCCTTCAGACACTGGAATGAAACTCCAAAGATCACAAATTCTCCTTCAATACCATGTTGTAACAGTGACTGCATCAACCTGTGTTTATGCGCCTGACTGGAAACCCACACAACATGCATAAACAAAAAAATAATCTAAGGTAATAGGAGAAAAAAATGTATGTGTGCAACGTCTTTGAAAAGCAATTATTTGTCGCGGCTGCAAGCCCATAAGGAATCTCGTTTCACAGATTATATTCATTTGCACTGCAGGTCATGCCAGCCAGAATCAGTTTTCGTTTCATGACAGATAACTAAAATGTCCATTGCAATGAACTTTGGTTGATCAGAAGATTTTAAGTAAGGACTATGTCTTGTGTGAGCTGACGGCATTAGGGGATGGAGAAGGTACACGCACTGCTGGCATCTTGACACCATTGAATGAGCAAGCGTGGACGCAAAGGTTGTAACAGGTAACAATTGTACAGGCAATATCTTTTGAGCTCCTTCCGAGCAGGCCTGTAATACTCTCAAGCTGTGCTAGACCCTCACTTCCTCCACCTTACGTACGCTGCTTTTTCTTTTTGACAAGTAGCACCTCTGTACCCGTCATCCAAGGCTCCTTAATCTTACCCCTTCTTATCTGTCTCAGAGGAACAAATTTATACATCACTCGCAAAAACTGCTCCTTGAACAGCCTCCACATGTCTGCTGCGCCCTTTCTGTGGAACAATTGCTCCCAATCTGTACTTCCCAACTCCTGTCTGATAGCATCATAGTTTCCTTGACCCCAGTGAAATATCTTCCCCTGGTAACTGCTCCTTTCCCTTTCCATGGCTATGGTAAATGGGAGGCTCTTGCGGTCACTGTCGCCAAAGTGTTCTCCCACCACGAGATCTGACACCTGTCCTGGCTCATCGCCGAGCACCAAATCCAAAATGGCCTCCCGCCTCGTCGGCCTGTCCACATACTGAGTCAGGAAACCCTCCTGAACACACCTGACAAAAACGGCTCCATCCAAACCATCTGCACTCAGGAGGTTTCAATCTATATTGGGAAAGTTGAAGTCACCCATAACAACAACCCTGATACATTTGCACTTTTCAACAATCTGCCGGCCAATGAGTTCTTCGATCTCCCAACTGCTATTTGGGGTCTGTAGAAAACCCCCAGTGAAGTGACTGCTGCCTTGCTGTTCCGAACTTCCACCCACACTGACTCAGTCGACAAACCTTCCTTGGCAACCTCAGCCCATACAACCGCAGTAGACGAGTCCTCAAAGGTTCTTTCAGCCGCCGTGATACTGTCCTTGACCAACAAAGCCACACCTCCCCCTCTTTTACCACCTTCCCAGACCTTATGAAAGATCTAAACCCGAGAACCTGCAACATCCATTCCTGACCCTGCTCTATCCATGTCTCCGAAATGGCCACAACATCGAAGTCCCAGGTACCTATCCAAGCTGCAAGCTCACCTACATTATTCCGGATACTCTTGGCATTAAAGTCGTCACACTTCAATCCAGCTTGCTGTCTGCCAGCACACTTCTGTGACAGTGAGGTCCTGACCATGTCCTCCCTATGCTCATCCTCCTGTGTACTAGGACTACACCTCAGTTTCCTATTCCCCTTCTGAGCTCGTTTAAATCCAACCGAATGGCACCAGCCAATTTCACACCCAGGATATTCGTGACATCACAGACCCTGGCACCTGGTCGGCAACACACCAATCGTGAGTCTCTTTCGTTCCCGGCAAATCTTCTATCAGTCCCTCTAACTATTGAGTCCCCAATGACTATCACTCTCTTCCTATCCCCGCTTCCCTTCTGTGCAAGAGGGACAGACTCTGTGCCAGAGACCTGCACCCTACTGCATACCCGTGCTAAGTCATCCCCCGGAACAGTATCCAAAATGGTATAGTTGTTTTTCAGGGGAGCTACTGCAGTGGATTTCAGGGGAACGACCACAGGGAAAGGTTAGTCAAGCTACACCGGGTAAACGTGCATTTTAGGCTGAAGAAACATGTGTTTCAAAGTGAGCTCATGGAAGAAGCCATGGAGTCAAAGCTAAACATTTTGGCAAGAAGACAACCATTCTTAAAAGCAGCATACAGCATGAAAAAGAAATGAGCTGCTTTAATATCCACTTAAAATTTATGTGGAATATCAGATGGAATTTTCTTATTGACTCCATTGTGCAATCATGTCGAGCTAAAAATGTTAACTGCATTAATTAATACTCACCAGAAACGGACTTTGTAGTAAATGGTTTGACGATTTTCTGTATCTGGAACATCCCTTTTCCTTCTCGAACGAAGATCGTACCAACCTATGGTACCAAACTGTGAGTCAAACGGATGGGACACATAATCTTTAAATTCCTCATCAAAACAGTCTCATCGTATGGTTCTGTGCAATAAAAGAGAAAGAATAAACATGTTTCCCACAATTTTGCTGATGTTTACGAACAGAATGCTCAAATTCAAAAAGTTTGGGCTGGCATGTCTGCTTCCTCCAGCCTGTTTAAACTGTTCCATTCAATGTGAAATTTGTGATAAGTTTTAGCACACAGGTCTATGTGATCTGCGCCACCACCTTCTATTAGTCATACATGCTTTCCCCTCTTCCTGTGATACATTCCTTGAAGTGTTCATTGAGATTTTGATTTTAAATCTTATCGTCATATTCTTTTGATTCTCAAGCATCAATTAATCTGATGTTGCCGCCATTCCATGCAGTGCACAGCACGTCAAACAGGAGTCTTACTCTTGCCATGAGCACTGAGGTAGTATGGGGTCACAACTGTCTCATAGTTCAGAATGAAATTCTACATATAGGGCTATGAAGAGTCATGCAGTTAATTTTATTTGACATGCTCTTTCTTTTCTTCACAAATATGCTGGATTTAAAGTGATCTTCACCCTCATTTAAATTGAATTCAATATCCAACCATCTGTAAAACTAGCATATCCAAATTTTAATTTGAGTTCAGTGTTACACAAATATATGACTTTTTTAAAAATTATGTTCGAGTCAACATTAACATTTCATTCCCTGACAGCGGGTGAACTTACTTTTAAACTCCAATTTTCCTTCGGTATCAATGGAGAGATGAGCCTTTTTGCAAGCACCGAAAGGCTGCACCAGTTTATGCTAAAACTTACGGAACTGTACGTTTCACAAATATGTTCCTATTAAACGCTAATTCCTAGTGAAGCAGTATGAAGCTAAATTCATTCAACTGGACAGCAAAAACGGTCAAGATTTTAAAAGCAAGCAACTATTTTGAAGTCACTCTTTGAACTAAATTCCATCTTGGTGTCTGAGAGTCCATAGGTTCCTCACTCTCAACGAACCATTCAACAGTCATGCAATTACTGAAACACACAGACAAAAAACATGAATGTTAACAGTCACTAAGATTTTGAGAGTGATTTGGAATTCGTACTCAATACCCCCTGGGGAAAACCTGTTCCAATCTGGACAGTATCAGAGATAATGGGAACTGCAGATGCTGGAGATTCCAAGATAATAAAATGTGAGGCTGGATGAACACAGCAGGCCAAGCAGCATCTCAGGAGCACAAAAGCTGACGTTTCGGGCCTAGACCCTTCATCAGAGAGCCAATCTGGATAGTACTCACTTATTACCATCCCACCTACCTTCCCCAGCACCTCCTCCCCCTCCACACGATTTGTTTCTGAGCTCCCTTCCACCCTCCATTTCTCAGGAAGGGTCCTGACCCAAAACCTCAACTTTCTTGAGCCTCTGATGCTGCCTGCCCTGCTGTGTTCCTCCAGCTCCACAATGTGTTATCTCAGACACCAACATTGGCAGTTCTTACTATCTGGATATCTCATTCTCACCTTGTCACAAGTGATTTATACTCATTTTCTTTTCAGATTACGCATGTACATGTGTATACATAAATATACATATTGCACTTTTATGCCTGAACCACTAACCTAGAGGATATTTTAAAAGAGTCTCTTCATATCTGCATGAAAGAGAAATCATCAAGGTCATGACTTTCATTTTAGGAATAACTCGAACATTCAAAGTACTCACAGTCAGTGTCCCATTTCCTTGACCAGTCAATTTGATGTGAATCTTTCTTCCAAGTGGAAACTATAACAGCAATTATATTTGAGAGTCAAACACTTCATTGCATCACCAATATTTCCTTGTCTGTTTGAAACATAAGATAATGAAATAATCATGGACAGATTGGCCAACAGTGTAATTTAATGTGTGTTATGGCAACTCCAAATCACAACCATTGAAGTGATCGTTAAAAAGCTGTTGTCATACAACAGAGCACTTTTTGAGATGCAGTGATGAACATACTTCCTGAGATGCAAATAATATATGCCAAATTAATTCCAAAGAATACCTTTACAATTAAAAAGAAGCTAAAAATCTCTTTACATTGCGAAGCTTGTCAGATGGCTATTAGTCAATGGAAATCGTTCAGAACAATTATTTATTCCCAGATGAAAAGGAAGTGTATACATTTAATGACAACAAAATGTGAGGCTGGATGAACACAGCAGGCCAAGCAGCATCTCAGGAGCACTTTTGTCCTCCTGAGATGCTGCTTGGCCTGCTGTGTTCATCCAGCCTCACATTTTGTTGTCTTGGATTCTCCAGCATGTGCAGTTCCCATTATCTCGGATACATTTCATTTTCACATCTTATCCAAGAGAGAAAAAAAAACACCTTCATGAATACATTGTCAAACAAGAGACTCACAAAAAAAGTCATTTGGCCCATTGAATATTCCTCCATCATTCGGTGAGATCATGGTTGATCTCATTACATTTATCATGACACAGCATTTCCACCAAACCCTCCTTATAGCTAATACATTCCGATCCAAGTAACATCCCGGTAAATCTCTGTTTCTGGGCCATGCCTTGTCTTTCCAAATATTTTTTCAGTCATCTACAAATTTAGCCACAGCACATGCACCTCTTTCCTCCAAGTCATTAATAAACAAGCACAAGAGCTGTGGTTCCTTCAGCGCGACCTCATTTCTTACTGACAAGCCAACCCTGGCATCTCTGTCCATTTGTATCAGAGATAATGGGAACTGAAGATGCTTCAGAATCCAAGATAACAAAGTGTGGATCTGGATGAACACACAGAAGTAGAAGGGTCTCGGCACAAAACGTCAGCTTTTACGGTCCTGAGATGCTGCTTGGCCTGCTGTGCTCAACCAGCTCCACACTTTCTTATCTCTGCCCATTTGCCTGTTCTTTCTATCGGACATGAATCATTGGCTATTTCGTTCCCAACACTTATCCCCTAACAACCACCTCTCTGTGATACCCAGAGTGATGTATCTGTCAATTTCAATCTGCACCACAAACTCATTCACTTTGTTTCATACACTCCCTGCAATTCAATATAAGATCTTCAGTCTGGCATTTACAGCCACCCTTCTTATCTGCTGCAGCTGAAGTGAGACTCCTGACCATTTCCATACTTTTTGTCCTATTACTTGCTCTGGAAACTTAGCTGAGCACTTACCAGCTTCTAACTTTTTCCACAATTTTCCATGCAACTGAGCTCACCCACTCCACACTTTTTATTTTAACGCCCTAGCCCCAGACCTAGCTCTGTATTTTGCGAGGATACTTGTCCCAATATGATTCTAGTCGAGCCTATAACACCAGAACGACTCCCTCCTTCCCCATACCGATGCCAATGTCTCATGAATTCATTTGAACAATGTACATCTATAATTATGTTCACACCGTGCCAAATTGCTCAGATAATAATCCAGAGATTATTACCAAGATAATAAAATGTGAGGCTGGATGAACACAGCAGGCCAAGCAGCATCTCAGGAGCACAAAAGCTGACGTTTCGGGCCTAGACCCTTCATCAGAGAGGGGGATGGGGGGAGGGAACTGGAATAAATAGGGAGAGAGGGGGAGGCGGACCGAAGATGGAGAGTAAAGAAGATAGGTGGAGAGGGTGTAGGTGGGGAGGTAGGGAGGGGATAGGTCAGTCCAGGGAAGACGGACAGGTCAAGGAGGTGGGATGAGGTTAGTAGGTAGCTGGGGGTGCGGCTTGGGGTGGGAGGAAGGGATGGGTGAGAGGAAGAACTGGTTAGGGAGGCAGAGACAGGTTGGACTGGTTTTGGGATGCAGTGGGTGGGGGGGAAGAGCTGGGCTGGTTGTGTGTTGCAGTGGGGAGACCTGTCCGTCTTCCCTGGACTGACCTATCCCCTCCCTACCTCCCCACCTACACCCTCTCCACCTATCTTCTTTACTCTCCATCTTCGGTCCGCCTCCCCCTCTCTCCCTATTTATTCCAGTTCCCTCCCCCCATCCCCCTCTCTGATGAAGGGTCTAGGCCCGAAACGTCAGCTTTTGTGCTCCTGAGATGCTGCTTGGCCTGCTGTGTTCATCCAGCCTCACATTTTATTATCTTGGAATCTCCAGCATCTGCAGTTCCCATTATCAGAGATTATTACCATTCTGGTTCTGCTTTCTCACCTCAGCACCTCGGTGCTCATAATCCCTCAGCAGAACCTCTTTCCTCTTTCTTCCATATCAATGGTACCTGTGTGGACCACGATAGCTGGATTTCGACTCCTCCCACTTCAAGTTCCTTTGTAGCCGAGATGGAATATCCTGAACCTGGGCACCAGGCAGGCAACATTACTTTCGAGACTCTCGATCCTGGTCACAACGAACAGTGTTCATTCCCCTAACTATACTACCTCTGATTATAACTACATTTCACTTTTTATCCCCTCCTGAATGTCCCACCTGTACCACAGTGCTATAGTCAGTTGACTCATCTTCCCTATACCCTGCACTCTCATCCACACACGAAGAAAGAATCTCAAACCTGTTCGATAAGATCAAAGGCCAAGGTTCCTTCTGCACTACATCCTGGATCCTTCCACCTGCCCTCTTCTTTGTCATTGGCCACTGACCGAGTTTCAGCTAGTTAATCTAAGGTGTGTGACTGCCTCCTGAAGCACAGCATTCCCTGGTAACTCTGCCCCACATGATTTGTTGATTGGTCAAAACTGAGATTCCAGTTCATCAACCGTAAGCTGGAGTCTGGGGCCTGACCACTCCCCCGTCATGGAGGTACAAATCATCATCTGGCCTGGCATCTCCATTTCAATTACTTCGATCTTAATTTGATTTGAAAACATTCTGGTCTTTTAGTTTGTAGCCTGTAAATATTTCTCCGATTTACTTTCAATCTGAAAGCTACCGATAATAGATTCTTAAACCAGTTGCGATCACCAACCAATGAACCTGGTTCACCCTCTCGGTCCCTGATTCTGGCTTCAATTTGCCCTGTCTCAAAAAAAAAATGCTTATGAACTATCAGGCAAAAAAAGCAAGGAAATGGCAGCTCTTACACTCTGCACTGACTTACCGCATTGCCACCAAGTTCCCCAAAATATATATTCACTTGGTGCATTTTACTCGAGATGTGATCTCTTCTTCCAGAACGTGCAAAGCATACTGATCCATCGCAATATACTACCTTCAAAACCTCAGCTCTCAGCTTATTACTTTTGAGTACATTCTCAAATGCTTTCTCCAAGTCCAAACACAACACATTTACTGGTTTTCCTCTATTAATTCTCCTCCCAAAACTTCCTCCAAAAACTCAAACAAATTAGCCAGACATAATTTCTCTTTCATCAGGCTATGGTGATTCTGTTTGAT
Organism: Stegostoma tigrinum; assembly: GCF_030684315.1. NCBI lineage: Eukaryota > Metazoa > Chordata > Chondrichthyes > Orectolobiformes > Stegostomatidae > Stegostoma > Stegostoma tigrinum. The sequence goes on from NW_026728818.1 coordinate 1,035,502, forward strand.
GAGATTATGATTTTCCAAATGTCCTGCTATTATTTTCTTCATAGTTGATTGCCACACATTTCCAGCAATAGATGTTAGACTGGTTCGGTTGTAGTTATCTTCTTTTTGCCTCTCTCCTTTTTAAATAGGGACGTCACATCAGCATTTTTCCAGCCCTCAGATGCTACTCGAGAATCTGACCCTTTTTGGGAAATTACAGTCAATGCATATACCGACTCTGAAGCTCATTGTTTAGAATCTGAGAAAGTAAACCATCACGGCAAAGAGTCTAATCTGCTTTCACTCCATTAGATTGTGTACTGCTACTTCTCTCATGGTACTGATGGTGTGGTAGTGATGTGTTTAATTCCTCCCTTTATTCTTTAGTAATAAGGGGATCCTTGAAGTATCTTCCACTGTAAAGGCTACCCTTTTCTCATTGTCGTTGTTCCTTGATTTAAAAATTAACCTGGCCATCTCAGCCGAGCATATAATTAATGGCATTCCCTCGAAAATCTTCTTGGCTAAAGTGTTCAATAGAGTGCTACAACCTGAAAGAAGTAATTCTTCCCTGAATTAATAGGCAACCAATTTGAAAATGTGGCCTCTGGTCGTAAAATCTTTCACAAATGGGAGTAATCTCTACGGATATACACTATCAAGCCTCTTAAGAATCTTACATGTTGAAAAAATAAGATTTTTTCAATCTTATAAACGCCAATGAACGTAGTCCCAGCCTGCCCAACTTTCCTAAGCATAGCAATCCCCTACGCCATTTCCAAAATCAACCCAGTCAACATGAGGTGTATGGCCTCCGCTGCATTCGCTCTGCGGCCGTACATGACTTGTCAGTTACCATCCTGCTGCTACGACTCTACTTCTATTTACGATGCAGTCCTCTGTCCATCCGAACATACTACCCTTGAACACATGGGCTCTTTTCATTTGAGACACCTTATGAGCTGTACCTTATCAAATGCTTTGTTGAAATCTCAATGTACTACATCAACTGGTGGTCCTTCATCAGTAATGTTTGTTTCCTTCTCAAAGCACTGTAGCAAGTTTGTCAAGTATTATTTCCCCTTTATAAAAGGATGTTAACTCTGTAGGATGTTATAGCACACTCAGTACCCTGTTATTTCATCTTTCATTGCCGGCATGAACATCTACCCAGGTTGACCTAAATTGGCAATACTGGCTTGCTATTTTGTCGAAGTATCTTTGTAATAATGGTGTTATGTTCACAATCTTTCAATCCTCTGAGAATTTTCCACAATCTAAGAATTCTTGGAAGATTATCATCAGTGCCTCCATTGTATCTGCAGCTGCATTGTTCAACATGAGAGGATACAACTCATCATACCCCTTGGATATTTTCTCTACTGATTGGAGTCATGTTTGGAATTCTGTGCAGTGACATTCACTTTTAACAGTTTGCTAAATACTACCAGGAACAGAAATTGTCATCCAGCTGCAACTAAGCGATAGCTTTCAGCACAGAAGAAAGTATTTGAATTCATTATGACCCGAATAACTCCTGAAAAGGGCAATACAATTTGCCTCAGTCCATAAATGTTCTTTCTCCAACATCCTGAGATGCATTATCTGTATTTCTTCAAATTTACCACAGATTCTGTTTCACTCACCCTTTCAGCAATACGCATGACAACAATTCGGCATTTTTAGTCCCCCTGTCGCCTCCGTTGCACGTGTGCATTGTTAGACGATTATTTGTTTGTGTGCCTGCTTTTTTGCTCAAATGGTTAAAGGTAAGTTGGTGTTCTTTTGTCATCAGAGCTATTGCCTCCTCATTCTCATGTTCCTTGTTTTATCCCTCTGCTGGAATATTTAATTTGTTGACATATCTGAAATATGTTGTTGAATGGATTGGGTTTTGTAACATTGCATTCCCCATAGACCATCTACCGATACTGTTGCTTGTTCTAACAGTTATTCACTTGCAGAGTGGAAAATGCAGTTTGAAAGCAATGGAACATTATTGATGAAGAAGTTGATGCATAAATTGCTGCGATCTTCCAAACTACAAACTCACCCTCAATTCTTTCTCGGTCAGAGCATTATGCCGGCGCACATGAATCGTGTTCTCAATGGGACTTCCAAAAACATGGAATTGAATTTGCATGTTGATTTCTTCTTCCCTCTTCAGAAATGCAATGTTGTATCGTGATGAAGCTTCCAAGGCAATGATTGTGTCCTTCAATGAAGGGAAAAGTGACTTTTAGATTCATGGAAATATTTCAGTACTTCCACATACATGAAATACAAACATTCTCCCTGCATGCTGACCCAAGTCCGCAAGACTAGGGCATGACCCAGTCTCATTTTATCCTATCTTTCTGATTTTACATGCCACGGGATAATCATTCAGGCGTAACAGAAATGTTGATCATGGAAATTTATCACTGTTTTCATAAATAATGGCAAATTTTCAACATCTTGCAAGTGTATGAAGGCTCAATCTCGTGACACCTTGCCTGCTGTACAAAGACATTCTTACACTGCTTTGAATGTTCGGGCTCAAACAAAACACAATCATTACACAAATGCATCAACACCCAACTTTCAACAGGATCTGATATCCTTGCCAGGCACTGGAGGGGTTGCGGAGACTGGTGAGTGGATAAAGTCGTTCCTCTGTTCAAGCAGGAAAACGGGGACTTTCCAGGAAACTACAGACTGGTGAGTGTCTCATGTCTCAAAGGTATGGGATAATAAGGGACAGCCAGCATGGCATTATGCGGGGCAGGTTATGTCTTACCAAGTCAGTTGAAGTTTTCAAGGAGGTGACAAGGGTGATCAATTAGGTTAGGACAGTTGATAACATATACATGGATTTTACGAAGGTTTTCAACAAGGTCCCTCATGGTATGCTCATCCAAAAGATTAAGATCCATGAGATCCGTGGTGACTTGGCCTGCCCATATAAGGCAGACGGTAGTGGTGGAAGGCTAACAAAGATAACACAGTATAGGGCTGGAGGAACACAGCAGGCCAGGCAGCATCAATAATGTCAGCTTTCCTGTTCCTCTGATGCTGCCTGACCTGCTGCGTTCCTCCAGCTCCACACTTGGTGATCTCTGATTCCAGCATCTACAATTCTTGCCGTCTCAGTGGTGGAAAGCTGTTTTTCTGGCTGCAGCTCAGTGACGAGTGGTGTTCCGCATCGATGTGACTTCTGCTGTTTGTGATATGTGTCAATGACTTGGTTGCAAATGTAGACGGGGGATTAGTAAGTTTGCAGATGATATAAGGACCAGTGGACTTGTGGGCAGCATGGAAGGTTGTCAAAGGACACAGCAAGATACAGACCAATTGCAAACACGAGCGGAGAAATGGCCGATGGAATTTAATCTGGGCAGGCATGAGGTGTTGCATTTTAGGAGACCAAGTGTTAAGGAAAGGGATACACAGTTAATGGCAGGACCCCAAACAGCAGTGATGTCCAGAGGGATCTTGGGGTCCTAGGCCATAACTCCCTGACAGTAGCCACACAAGTAGATAGGGTGGTCAAGAAGGCATATCGCATGCTTGCCTTTATTCATAGGGGAACTCAGTGCAAGAGTCAGGATGTCACATTGCAGCTTTACAAGACTTTGGTGAGACCACACAGAGTATTGCATTCAATTCTGGCCGCCACATTACACTAAGGACGTGCAGGCTTTGGACAGGGTGCAGAAGAGATTTACCAGCATGCTGACTGGAATACTGGGTATGAACGAGAGGGAGAAGCTGGAAAAACTCTTCGTTTTCTCTGGAGCAGTAGAAGCTGAGGGCAGGCTTGATAGAAATCTATAAAATTAGGAGATACATAAATACAGCTAACGGTCAGAAAATTTCTCCCCCGGAGTTGAAGTGTCCACTATTAGGGGGCATGCATTTAAGCTGAGAGGGGGGAAGTTCAAAAGAGATGTGAGGGGCAAATATTTCATACTGAGCATGTTAAAAGTGTGGAATACATTGCCCGGGGTGGTAGTGGATGCAGATACGATGAAAGCATTTAAAAGGGACTTTTAGTTAAGTGCACGAATATGCAAGGAATGGAGGACTATGGATCAAGGACAGGCAGAAGGGATTATTTCATTTGTTGTCATGTTTGGCCCAACATGGTGGGCCAAAGGGCACATTCCTGTTGCTGTCATGTTCCAAGTTTTATGCTCACCTGTGTCATGATTGCAAAAAGTAGGATTGGGAAGAATTTTTGAGAAGCGTTTGTGAACATTATTTCATGTAAGGACAAACGAGATAAGGATTCGGTGACACAGCACAATCAGATCTTGGAGCCCATGATGAATCATAGGGACCTCACAAGCACCAATGATCAGAGGGATCTCAGGATCTTGATGTGCATGCCTGTTGATCCCCCAATGTAATGGACCAGGTTGTTGAAGTGGTTTGGAAGGCACATTGGATACTTGTCTTTATTAGACTTAATATTCAGTGGTAGAGTTTCAGAATAGGCAGGGTATGTACAACACTGTTGGGCCGAACCAACATTAAGTCAACGATGAGAAAATACAGTGAGACTTGGACAACGATCACGCTTGGCCTGATAAAGGATAAGTTACATTTGCACCATACAAGTGCTAAGCAGCAATCAGCTCCAACAAGAGAGAATACGACCATATCAAAAAAATTCCATGTCCTTACCCTCACATCATCGTTACATTTATTTATTTTTTAAATGTGCAAGTGCAATCCAAGCCATGCAAGGCTACGGGCCAGGTGTTGGAAATGAGGTCAGAACAATTCAGTGCTTGTCCTTGACTGTCACAGAATCTGTCAGCTTAAGAACGTATTTCTCCTGTATTGTAGACTACTGAGGTGCTTAGCTATCCACTAAACCAAGGTTAACACTGATCTAAAACTAAACTGGGTCAGTTATATAATCAGCAGTAGCCAGGTCCACAGTGCAAACCACCCTGCTGTGGGACAGAGTAAGGCAAATCCAAGTGAGCGAGTGTGGTTGGAGACTCATTCGTTGGGGGCATAGATTCTGTCGCCACATTTGAGACACCAGGGCTGCGTGTTGCTTCCCTGGTGCAAGGTCAAGGACATCTCTGATTGGTTGCAACAAATTCTTAAAGGGGAGGGTGAGCAGCCAGAGGCCACGGGGCACGTTGGTACCAATGACATGGGCAGAAAGAGGGATGACATCCTGCGGACTATGTGCAAGGAGTTAGCAAAGAGGCTGAAAGGCAGAACCGAGAGGGTAATAATTTATGGGTTGCCATGAGTGCCACATCTTAGTGAGCTAAGTCATAGAAAGATAGGTGAGATGAATGCATGGTTAAGGAGCTGGCACAGGGGGCAGGGTTTCCGGCTCATGGATAATTGGGACCGTTTCTGAGCAAGGGGTGACCTGTCTAAGAGGGATGGGAGGCAAAACGCTGTGAGCGGGTCAGGACAGAGGGGACAAGTCGTTGTGAGCGGGTTACGACGGAGGGAACAAGTGCCTGTGAGCAGGTCAGGAAGGAGGGGCAAGTAGCTGTGAGCAGGTCAGGGCTGCGAGGGCAAGTCCCTGTCAGCGGGACAGGGCTGCGGGGTAAATCGCTGTGAGCGGATCAGGGCTGCGGGGGCAAGTCCCTGTCAGCGGGACAGGACTGCGGGGTAAATCGCTGTGAGCGGATAAGGGCTGTGGGGGCAAGTGCCTGTGAGCGGGTCAGGACTGCAGGGGGTCAGTCCTTGTCAGCGGGACAGGACTGCAGGGGGCAAATCGCTGTGAGCGGGTCAGGGCTGCAGGGGCCAGTCCCTGTGAGAGGGTCAGGGCAGTGGGGGCCAGTCCCTGTGAGCGCGAAAGGACTGCAGGGGGCAAATCACTGAGTGGGACAGGGCTGCGGGGGCCAGTTCATGTGAGCGGGTCGGACTGCAGGGGGCCAGTCCCTGTGAGCGGGTCAGGGCTGCAGGGGGCCAGTCCCTGTGAGCGGGTCAGGGCTGCGGGGGCAAGTCCCTGTGAGCGGGTCAGGACAGCAGGGGTCCAGTCCCTGTGAGCGGGTCAGGACTGGAGGGGGCCAGTCCCTGTGAGCGGGTCAAGACAGCAGGGGTCCAGTCCCTGTGAGCGGGTCAGGACTGCAGGGGGCCAGCCCCTGTGAGTGGGTCAGGGTTGTGGGGGCCAGTCCCTGTGAGCGGGTCAGGGCTGCGGGGGCCAGTCCCTGTGAGCTGGTCAGGGCTGCGGGGCCCAGTCGCTGTGAGCGGGTCAGGGCTGCGGGGGCCAGTCGCTGTGAGGGGGACAGGACTGCGGGGCCCAGTCCCTGTGAGCGGGACAGGGCTGGTGGGGGCAGTACGCTGTGAGCGGGACAGGACTGTGGGGGGCAAGTCGGTGTGAGCGGGTCAGGGCTGCGAGGGCCAGTCCCTGTGAGCGAGATACGGCTGCGGGGGGCAGTACGCTGCGAGGGGGGCAGGACTGCGGGGCCCAGTCCCTGTGAGCGGGACAGGGCTGGTGGGGGCAGTACGCTGTGAGCGGGACAGGACTGTGGGGGGCCCAGTCCCTGTGAGCGGGTCAGGGCTGCGGGGGCCAGTCACTGTGCGCGGGTCAGGGCTGCGGTGGCTAGTCCCTGTGAGCGGGACAGGGCTGCGGGGGGCAGTACGCTGTGAGCGGGACACGGCTGTGGGGCCCAGTACCTGTGAGCGGGCCATGGCTGCGAGGCCCAGTCCGCTGTGAGCGGGACACGGCGGCGGGGGGCAGTACGCTGTGAGCGGGACAGGGCTGCGGGGCCCAGTCCCTGTTAGTTGGACAGAGCTGCGGGGAGCAGTCCCTGTGAGCAGATCAGGGCTGCGGGGGCAGACCACTGTGAGCGGGTCAGGGCGGCGGGGGCAGGCCGCTGTGAGCGGGTCAGGGCTGAGGGGGCAACTCGCTGTGAACGGGACAGGGCTGCAAGGGGCAATACGCTGTGAGCGGGTCAGGGCTGCAAGGGGCAATACGCTGTGAGCGGGTCAGGGCTGCGGGGCGCAATACGCTGTGAGCGGGTCAGGGCGGCGGGGCCCAGGCCGCTGTGAGCGGGTCAGGCCTGCGGGAGCCAGTCCCTGTGAGCGGGACACGGCTGCGGGGGGCAATACCTTGTGAGCGGGACAGGGCTGCGGGGCCCAGTCCCTGTGAGCGGGACAGGGCTGCGGGGCCCATCCCTGTCAGTGGGACAGGGCTGCGGGGGGCAGTACGCTGTTAGCGCGACATGGCTGCGAGGGCCAGTGCCTGTTGGTGGGACACGGCTGCCGGGGGAGTACGCTGTGAGCAGGTCAGGGCTGCGGGGGCCAGTCCCTGTGAGCGGGACAGTGCTCCGGGGCCCAGTCCCTGTGAGCGGGACATGGCTGTTGGGGGCAGTACGCTGTGAGCGGGACAGGGCTGCGGGCCCCAGTCACTGTTAGCGGGACACGGCTGCCGGGGTCAGTATGCTGCGAGCAGGACATGGCTGCGGGGGGCAGAACGCTGTTAGCGCGACATGGCTGCGGGGGCCAGTCCCTGTTAGCGGGACACGGCTGCCGGGGGCAGTACGCTGTGAGCGGGTCAGGGCTGCGGGGGCCAGTCCCTGTGAGCGGGACATGGCTGCGAGGCCCAGTCAGCTGTGAGCGGGACAGGGCTGCGGGGCCCAGTCCATGTTAGCAGGACACGGCTGCAGGGGCCAGTCCCTGTTAGTGGGTCAGGGCTGCGGGGGCCAGTTGCTCTGAGGGGGACAGGACTGCGGGGCCCAGTCCCTGTGAGCGGGACAGGGCTGGTGGGGGCAGTACGCTGTGAGCGGGACAGGACTGTGGGGGGCAAGTCGGTGTGAGCGGGTCAGGGCTGCGAGGGCCAGTCCCTGTGAGCGAGATACGGCTGCGGGGGGCAGTACGCTGCGAGGGGGGCAGGACTGCGGGGCCCAGTCCCTGTGAGCGGGACAGGGCTGGTGGGGGCAGTACGCTGTGAGCGGGACAGGACTGCGGGGGGCCAGTCCCTGTGAGCGGGTCAGGGCTGCGGGTGCAGGCCGCTGTGAGCGGGTCAGGGCGGCGGGGGCAGGCCGCTGTGAGCGGGTCAGGGCTGAGGGGGCAACTCGCTGTGAACGGGACAGGGCTGCAAGGGGCAATACGCTGTGAGCGGGTCAAGGCTGCGGGGCGCAATACGCTGTGAGCGGGTCAGGGCGGCGGGGCCCAGGCCGCTGTGAGCGGGTCAGGCCTGCGGGAGCCAGTCCCTGTGAGCGGGACACGGCTGCGGGGGGCAATACCTTGTGAGCGGGACAGGGCTGCGGGGCCCAGTCCCTGTGAGCGGGACAGGGCTGCGGGGCCCATCCCTGTCAGTGGGACAGGGCTGCGGGGGGCAGTATGCTGTGCGTGGGTCACGGCTGCGGGGGCCAGTCCCTGTGAGCGGGACATGGCTGCGAGGCCCAGTCCCTGTGAGCGGGACAGGGCTGGGAGCCCCAGTCCCTGTCAGAGGGACAGGGCTGCAGGGGCAAGCCGCTGTGAGCGGGTCAGGGCTTCGGGGCGCGGGTCAGGCCGCTGTGAGCGGGTCAAGGCGCAGGGGGCAGGGCGCTGCGAGCGGGACAGGGCTGCGGGGCCAGGCCCCTATGAGCGGGTCAGGGCTGCGGGAGCCAGTCCCTGTGAGCGGGACAGGGCTGCGGGGCCAAGTCCCTGTGAGCGGGTCAGGGCTGCGGGGCCAAGTCCCTGTGAGCGGGTCAGGGCTCCAAGGGCCAGACCCTGTGAGCGGGACACGGCTGCGGGGCCCATCCCTGTCAGTGGGTCAGGGCTGCGGGGCCCAGTCCCTGTGAGCGCGTCTGGGCTGCGGTGGCCAGTCCCTGTGAGCGGGACAGGGCTGGTGGGGGCAGTACGCTGTGAGCGGGACAGGACTGCGGGGGGCCAGTCCCTGTGAGCGGGTCAGGGCTGCGGGTGCAGGCCGCTGTGAGCGGGTCAGGGCGGCGGGGGCAGGCCGCTGTGAGCGGGTCAGGGCTGAGGGGGCAACTCGCTGTGAACGGGACAGGGCTGCAAGGGGCAATACGCTGTGAGCGGGTCAAGGCTGCGGGGCGCAATACGCTGTGAGCGGGTCAGGGCGGCGGGGCCCAGGCCGCTGTGAGCGGGTCAGGCCTGCGGGAGCCAGTCCCTGTGAGCGGGACACGGCTGCGGGGGGCAATACCTTGTGAGCGGGACAGGGCTGCGGGGCCCAGTCCCTGTGAGCGGGACAGGGCTGCGGGGCCCATCCCTGTCAGTGGGACAGGGCTGCGGGGGGCAGTATGCTGTGCGTGGGTCACGGCTGCGGGGGCCAGTCCCTGTGAGCGGGACATGGCTGCGAGGCCCAGTCCCTGTGAGCGGGACAGGGCTGGGAGCCCCAGTCCCTGTCAGAGGGACAGGGCTGCAGGGGCAAGCCGCTGTGAGCGGGTCAGGGCTTCGGGGCGCGGGTCAGGCCGCTGTGAGCGGGTCAAGGCGCAGGGGGCAGGGCGCTGCGAGCGGGACAGGGCTGCGGGGCCAGGCCCCTATGAGCGGGTCAGGGCTGCGGGAGCCAGTCCCTGTGAGCGGGACAGGGCTGCGGGGCCAAGTCCCTGTGAGCGGGTCAGGGCTGCGGGGCCAAGTCCCTGTGAGCGGGTCAGGGCTCCAAGGGCCAGACCCTGTGAGCGGGACACGGCTGCGGGGCCCATCCCTGTCAGTGGGTCAGGGCTGCGGGGCCCAGTCCCTGTGAGCGCGTCTGGGCTGCGGTGGCCAGTCCCTGTGAGCGGGACAGGGCTGCGGGGCGCAGTCCACTGTGAGCGGGACACGGCTGCGGGGCCCAGAATGCTGTGAGCGGGTCAGGGCGGCGGGCCCGGTCCCTGCCAGCGGGTCAGGGCGGCGGGGGCAGGCCGCTGTGAGCGGGACAGGGCTGCAGAGGGCAAGTCACTGTGAGCGGGTCAGGGCTGTGGGGGGCAATACGCTGTGAGCGGGTCAGGGCTGCGGGGGCCAGTCCCTGTGAGCGGGACATGGCTGCGAGGCCCAGTCAGCTGTGAGCGGGACAAGGCTGCGGGGTCAGTACGCTGTGATCGGGACAGGGCTGCGGGGCCCAGTCCATGTTAGCAGGACACGGCTGCAGGGGCCAGTCCCTGTTAGTGGGTCAGGGCTGCGGGGGCCAGTCGCTGTGAGGGGGACAGGACTGCGGGGCCCAGTCCCTGTGAGCGGGACAGGGCTGGTGGGGGCAGTACGCTGTGAGCGGGACAGGACTGTGGGGGGCAAGTCGGTGTGAGCGGGTCAGGGCTGCGAGGGCCAGTCCCTGTGAGCGAGATACGGCTGCGGGGGGCAGTACGCTGCGAGGGGGGCAGGACTGCGGGGCCCAGTCCCTGTGAGCGGGACAGGGCTGGTGGGGGCAGTACGCTGTGAGCGGGACAGGACTGTGGGGGGCCAGTCCCTGTGAGGGGGTCAGGGCTGCGGGGGCAGGCCGCTGTGAGCGGGTCAGGACTGAGGGGGCAAGTCGCTGTGAACGGGACAGGGCTGCAGGGGGCAATACGCTGTGAGCGGGACAGGGCCGTGGGGGCAAGTCGCTGTCAGCGGGTCAGGACTGCAGGGGGCAATACGCTGTGAGCGGGACTGGGTTGCGGGGGCTGTACGCTGTGAGCGGGTCAGGGCGGCGGGGGCAGGTCACTGCGATCGGCTCAGGGCGGCATGGACAGGCCACTGTGAGCCAGACAGGGTAGCGGGGCCCAGTCCCTGTGAGCGGGACAGGACTGCAGAGGGCAATACGCTGTGAGCAGGACAGGGTGGCGGGGGCAGGCCGCTGTGAGCGGGTCAGGGCGGCGGGGGCAGGTCGCTGTGAGCGGGTCAGGGCGGCGGGGCCCAGTCCCTGTGAGCGGGTCAGGACTGCAGAGGGCAATACGCTGTGAGCGGGACAGGGCGGCGGGGGCAGGCCGCTGTGAGCGGGTCAGGGTGGCGGGGGCAGGCCGCTGTGAGCGGGACAGGGCTGCGGGGCGCAGTTCCTGCCAGCGGGTCAGGGCGGCGGGGGCAGGCCGCTGCGAGCCTGTCAGGGCGCCGGGGCCCAGTCCCTTTGCGCGGGACAGGGCGGCGGGGCCCAGGCCGCTGCAAGTGGGTCAGGGCGGCGGGGGCAGGCTGCTGTGAGTGGGTCAGGGCGCCGGGGCCCAGTCCCTGTGCGCGGGACAGGGCTGCAGGGCCCAGTCCCTGCCAGCGGGTCAGGACTGAGGGGGCAAGCCACTGCGAGCGGGTCAGGGCGGCGTGGCCCAGTCCCTGCCAGCGGGTCAGGGCAGCGGGGGCAGGCTGCTGTGAGTGGGTCAGGGCGCCGGGGCCCAGTCCCTGTGAGGGGGTCAGGGCTCCGGGGGCAAAGCGCTGTCAGCGGAGCAGGGCTGCGGGGGCCAGCCGCTGTGAGCGGGACAGGGCTGCGGGGGCCAGCCGCTGTGAGTGGGACAGGGCTGCGGGGGCAGGCCGCTGTGAGCGGGTCAGGGCTGAGGGGGCAGGCCGCTGTGAGCGGGTCAGGGCTGAGGGGGCAGGCCGCTGTGAGCGGGACAGGGCTGCAGGGGCCAAGTCGCTGTGAGCGGTACAGGGCAGCGGGGGCCGGCCGCTGTGAGCGGGTCTGGACTGCAGGGGACAATACGCTGTGAGCGGGACAGGGCTGCGGGGGGCAATACACTGTGAGTGGGACAAGGCGGAGGGGGCAGGCCGCTGTGAGCAGGTCAGGGCGGTGGGGGCAGGCTGCTGTGAGCGGGTCAGGGCGGTGGGCGCTGGCCGCTGTGAGCGGGACAGGGCTGCAGGGGGCAAGTCACTGTGAGCGGGTAAGGGCTGCAGGCGGCAAGTTGCTGTGAGCCGGTCAGGGCTGAGGGACCCAGTCCCTGTGAGCGGGTCAGGGCTGCGGGGCCCAGTCCCTGTGAGCGGGTCAGGGCTGCGGGGCCCAGTCCCTGTCAGCGGAAAGGGACTCAGGACCCAGTCCCTGTGAGCGGGACAGGGCTTTGGGGCACAGGCCGCTGTGAGCGGGTCAGGCCTGCGGGGGCCAGCTGCTGTGACAGCGACAGCAATGCGGGGGCCAGTCACTGTGAGCGGGTCATGGCTGCGGGGGTAAGTCGCTGTCAGCGGGACAGTGCCTCGGGGGAAAGTCGCTGTCAGCGGGACAGGGCTGTGGGGGCCAGCCGCTGTGAGCGGGTCAGGGCTGTGGGGGCCAGTACCTGTTAGCGGGTCACAGCTGCGGCTGCCAGTCCCTGTGAGCGGGTCAGGGCTGCGGGGGTCAGTCCCGATGAGCGGGACAGGGCTATGGGGGCCAGTCCCTGTCCGTGTGACAGGGCTTTGGGGGCCGGACCCCGTGAGCGGGTCTGGGCTGCGGGAGCCGGCCCCCGTCAGTGGGACAGGGCTGCGGGGGACGGCCCCCGTCAGTGGGACAGGAATGACGGGGCAAGTCACTGTGAGCGCAACAGGACTGCAGGGGGCAAGTCGCTGTGAGGGCGACAGGGCTGTGGGGGCCAGTCCCTGTGAGCAGGTCAGGGCTGCGGGGCAAGTCGATGCGAGCACGACAGGACTGCAGGGGGCAAGTCGCTGTGAGCGGGTCAGGGCTGCTGGGGCCAGTCCCTGTGAGCGGGTCAGGGCTGCGGGAGCGAGCCGCTGTGAGCGGGTCAGGACTGCAGGGGGCAGGCGGCTGTGAGCGGGTCAGGACTGCAGGGGGCAATACGCTGTGAGCGGGTCAGGGCTGCGGGGCCCAGGCCGCTGTGAGCGGGTCAGGGCGGCGGGGCCAGGGTCCCTGTGAGCAGGTCAGGGCTGTGGGGGCCAATCCCTGTGAGCGGGGCAGGGCGGCGAGGGGCAATACGCTGTGAGCGGGACAGGGCTGCGGGGGCAAGTCGCTGTCAGCGGGTCTGGACTGCAGGGGGCAAGTCGCTGTGAGCAGGCCAGGGCTGCAGGGGGCAAGTCGCTGTGAGCGGGTCAGGGCTGCAGGGGGCAAGTTGCTGTGCGCGGGTCAGGGCTGCGGGGCCCAGTCCCCTGTGAGCGGGACAGGGCTGCGGGAAGCAGTCCCTGTGAGCGGGACAGGGCTGGGGGGCCCAGTCCCTGTCAGAGGGACAGGGCTGCAGGGGCAAGCCGCTGTGAGCGGGTCAGGGCTTCGGGGCCCAGGCCGCTGTGAGCAGCTCACGGCTGCGGGGCCCAGTCCCTGTCAGCGGGTCAGGGCGGCGGGGGCAGGCCGCTGTGAGCGGGTCAGGGCTTCGGGGCTCAGGCCACTGCGAGCGGGTCAGGACTGAGCGGGCAGGCCACTGTGAGCGGGACAGGGCTGCGGGGCCCAGGCCGCTGTCTGCAGGTCAGGGCGGCGGGGCCCGGTCCCTGTCAGCGCGACAGGGCTGCGGGGGCCAGTCCGGGAGCGGGTCAGGGCTACGGGGGACAGTCCCTGTGAGGGGGTCAGGACTGAGGGGGCAAGTCGCTGTGAGCGGGTCAGGGCTGTGGGGCCCAGTCCCTGTGAGCGGGACAGGGCTGCGGGGCCCATCCCTGTCAGTGGGACAGGACTGCGGGGGGCAAGTCGCTGTGAGCGGGTCAGGACTGCTGCGGGCCAGGCCCTGTGAGCGGGACACAGCTGCAGGGGGCAATACCTTGTGAGCGGGACAGGGCTGCGGGGCCCAGTCCACTGTGAACGGGACAGGGCTGCGCGGGCCAGTCCCTGTGGGCGGGACACGGCTGCGGGGGGCAGTGCGCTGTGAGTGGGACAGGGCTGCAGGGCCCAGTCCCTGTGAGCGGGTCAGGGCTGTTGGGCCCAGTCCCTGTGAGCGGGTCAGGGCTGCGGGGGTCAGACATTGTGAGCGGGAAATGTCTGCAGTGGCTAGTCCCTGTGAGCGGGACAGGGCTGCGGGGGCAGTACACTATAAGCGGGACAGCGCTGCAGGGCCCAGTCCGCTGTGAGCGGGACACGGCTGTCGGGGGCAGTACGCTGTGAGCGGGGGCAAGTCCCTGTTAGTGGGTCAGGGCTGCGGGGGCCAGTCGCTGTGAGCGGGACAGTGCTCCGGGGCCCAGTCCCTGTGAGCGGGACAAGGCTGCAGGGTCAGTACGCTGTGAGCGGGACAAGGCGGCGGGGGCAAGTCGCTTTGAGCAGGACAGGACTGCAGGGGGCAATACGCTGTGAGCGGGACAGGGCAGCAGGGCCCAGTCCCTGTGAGCGGGACAGGGCTGGGGGGCCCAGTCCCTGTCAGAGGGACAGGGCTGCAGGGGCAAGTCGCTGTGAGCGGCTCACGGCTGCGGGGCCCAGTCCCTGTCAGCGGGTCAGGGCGGCGGGGGCAGGCCGCTGTGAGCGGGACAGGGCTGCGGGGCCCAGGCCGCGATGAGCGGGGCAGGGCGGCGGGGGCTGGCCGCTGCGAGTGGGACAGGGCGCCGGGGCCCAGGCCACTACGAGCGGGTCAGGGCGACGGGGCCAGGGTCCCTGTGAGCGGGACAGGGCTGCGGGGCCCAGGCCGCTGTTAGCAGGTCATGGCGGCAGGGCCCGGTCCCTGTCAGCGCGACAGGGCTGCGGGGGCCAGTCCGTGAGCGGGACAGGGCTGCGGGGCCCAGTCCCTGTGAGCGGGACAAGGCTGCGGGGGGCAGTACGCTGTGAGCGGGTCAGGGCTGCGGGGCCAAGTCCCTGTGAGTGGGTCAGGGCTGCGGGGGCCAGACCCTGTAAGCGGGACACGGCTGCGGGAGAAAGTACGCTGTGAGCGGGACAGGACTGCGGGGGGCAAGTCACTGTGAGCGAGTCAGGACTGCTGGGGGCCAGGCCCTGTGAGTGGGTCAGGGCTGCGGGGGGCAATACTTTGTGAGCGGGACAGGGCTGCGGGGCCCAGTCCGCTGTGAGCGGGACAGGGCTGCGCGGTCCAGTCCCTGTAAGTGGGTCAGGGCTGCGGGGGTCATCACTGTGAGCGGGACAGGGCTGCGGGGGTCAGTACGCTGTGAGCGGGTCAGGACTGCGGGGGGCCAGGCCCTGTGTGCGGGTCAGGGCTGCAGGGGCCCGTCCCTGTGAGCGGGACACGGCTGCAGGGGGCAATGCCTTGTGAGCGGGACAGGGCTGCGGGGCCCAGTCCACTGTGAGTGGGAGAGGGCTGCGCGGGCCAGTCCCTGTGGGCGGGACACGGCTGCGGGGGGCAGTAAGCTGTGAGCGGGACAGGACTGCAGCGGGCAAGTCGCTGTGAGCGGGACAGTGCTCCGGTGCCCAGTCCCTGTGAGCGGGACAGGGGTGCGGGGCCCAGTCCCTGTTAGCAGGACACGGCTGCGGGGGGCAGTAACTGTGAGCGGGTCAGGGCTGCGGGGGGCAGTCCCTGTGAGAAGATCAGGGCTGTGGGGCCCAGTCCCTGTGAGCGGGACACGGCTGCAGGGGGCATTACGCTGTGAGCGGGACAGGACTGCGGGGGTAAGTCGGTGTGAGCGGGACAGTGCTCCGGTGCCCAGTCCCTGTGAGCGGGACAGGGGTGCGGGGCCCAGTCCCTGTTAGCAGGACACGGCTGCGGGGGGCAGTAACTGTGAGCGGGTCAGGGCTGCGGGGGGCAGTCCCTGTGAGAAGATCAGGGCTGTGGGGCCTAGTCCCTGTGAGCGGGACACGGCTGCGGGGGGCAGTACGCTGTGAGCGGGTCAAGGCAGCGTCGGCCAGTCCATGTGAGCAGGTCAGGCCTGCGGGGGCAGGTCAGTGTGAGCGGGTCAGGACTGCGGGGGCCAGTCCCTGTGAGTGGGACAGGGCTGCGGGGGACAAGTCGCTGTCAGCGGGTCAGGACTGCTGGGGCCCAGTCCCTGTGAGCGGGACAGGGCTGCGAGGCCCAATTCCTGTGAGCGGGTCAGGGCTGCGGGGGCCCGTCCCTGTGAGCGGGACACGGCTGCGGGGGCCCGTCCCTGTGAGCGGTTCAGGGCTGCGGGGGGCAAGTCGCTGTAAGCGGGTCAGGGCTGCGGGGGCAGTCCCTGTGAGCGGGACAGGGGTGCGGGGCCCAGTCCCTGTGAGCGGGACAGGGGTGCGGGGACCAGTCCCTGTGAGCGGGACAGGGCTGCGGGGCCCAGTCCGCTGTGAGCGGGACATGGCTGCGTGGACCAGTCCCTGTCAATGGGACAGGGCTGCGGGGCCCAGTCCCTGTGAGCGTGTCAGGGCTGCGGGGGCCAGTCCCTGTGAGCGGGTCAGGGCTGCGGGGGCCAGTCCCTGTGAGCGGTACATGGCTGCGGGGGGCAGTATGCTGTGAGCGGGACAGGACTGTGGCGGGACAAGTCGCTGTGAGTGGGTCAGGACTGCTGGGGGCCAGTTGCTGTGAGCGGGACAGGGCTGCAGGGGGCAGTATGCTGTGAGCGGGACACGGCTGTGGGGGGCAGGACGCTGCGAGCGGGTCAGGAATGCTGGGGCCAGTCCCTGTGAGTGGGACACGGCTGCGGGGCCCAGTCCCTGTGAGCGGGTCAGGGCTGCGGGGCCCAGTCACCCATTTCCCTCAGTCACTGCATCCCATTTCCCTCAGTCACTGCATCACATTTCCATCAGACACTGCAGCTCATGTCACTCTGTCACTACATCCAATTTCCATCATTCACTGCATCCCAATTCACTCAGTCACTGCATCACATTTCACTCAGTCACTGCATCACATTTCACTCAGTCACTGCATCCCATTTCACGCAGTCACTGCATCCCATTTCACGCAGTCACTGCATCATAATTCCCTCAGTCAGTGCATCCATGTCCGTGTGTCACTGCATCCCATGTCCGTGTGTCACTGCATCCCATGTCCTTGTGTCACTGCATCCCATGTCCCTCAGTCACTGCATCCCATGTCCCTCAGTCACTGCATCCCATTTCACTCAGTCAGTGCGTCCCTTTTCGGTCAGGCACTGTATCCCATTTCCCTCAGTCATTGCACCCCATGCCCAATAGGGCACTGATTCCCTATTAACTCAGAAACTCCTTCCCAGTACCTCTGTCACTGCAGCTCATGTCACTCAGTCACTGCATCCCATTTCCCTCAGTCACTGCATCCCATGTCCCTCAGTCACTGCATACCATGTCCCTGAGTCACTGCATCCCATGTCCCTGAGTCACTGCATCCCATGTCCCTGAGTCACTGCATCTCATTTCACTCAGTCACTGCATCCCATTTCACTCAGTCACTGCATCCTATTTCACTCAGTGACTGCATCACAATTCACTCAGTGACTGCATCACAATTCACTCAGTGACTGAATCACAGTTGACTCGTGACTGAATGACAGTACACTCAGTGAGAGCATCGTATTTCACTCAGTGAGTGCATCATATTTCACTCAGTGACGGAATCACATTTCACTCAGTGACGGAATCACATTTCACTGAGTCACTGCATCTCATTACCCTCAGTCACTGCATCCCATTACCCTCAGTCACTGCCTCCCACTTCACTCAGTCACTCCCTCCCATTTCAGTCAGTCACTACCTCCCATTTCAGTCAGTCACTGCATCTCCTTTCCCTCAGTCACTGCATCACATTTCACTCAGTCACTGCATCACATTTCACTCAGACACTGCATCACATTTCACTCAGTCACTGCATCACATTTCACTCAGTCCGAGCACCCCATCTCACTCAGTCAGTGCATCCCATTTCCCATAGTCACTGCCTCCCATTTCCCTCAGTCACTGCGTCCCATTTCCCTCAGTCACTGCGTCCCATTTCCCTCAGTCACTGCATCCCATTTCCCTCAGTCACTGCATCCCATTTCACTCAGTCACTGCATCCCATTTCACTCAGTCACTGCATCCCATTTCACTCAGTCACTGCATCCCATTTCCATCAGTCACTGCATCCCATTATCACTCAGTCACTGCATCACATTTCACTCAGTCAGTGCATCCCATTTAACAGAGACAGTGAATCCTGTTCAACTGAGACAGTGAACCAATTTCCATCAGTCACCACACCCGACTCCCAACAGTCCCGGCACCCCATCTCACTCAGTCAGTGCATCCCATTTCCCATAGCCACTGCATGTCCTTTCCTTAGTCACTGCATCGCATTTCACTCAGTCACTGCATCTCATTTCGTTCAGTCATTGCATCCCATTTCCATCAGTCATTGCATCCCATTATCACTCAGTCACTGCATCCCATTTCAATCAGTCACTGCATCCCATTTCACTCAGGGACTGCCGCCCATTTCACTCAGGGACTGCCGCCCATTTCACTCAGGGACTGCCGCCCATTTCACTCAGGGACTGCCGCCCATTTCACTCAGTCACTGCATCCCATTTCCCTCATTCACTGCAACCCATTTCCCACAGTCACTGCATCCGATTTCCCCCAGTCACTGCAAACCATTTCCCCAAGTCACTGCATCTCCTTTACTTCAGTCACTGCATCGCATTTCCCACAGTCACTGCATCGCATTTCCTTCAGTCACTGCGTCTCATTACCCTCAGTCCCTGCATTTCATTTCCCTCAGTGACTGCATCCCATTTCTGTCAGTCACTATATCCCATTTCCCACAGTCACTGCATCCCATTTCACTCAGACACTGCATCCCATTTAATGGAGAGAGTGAATCCTATTCAACTGAGACAGCAAATCCATTTCCATCAGTCACCGCGCAATATTCCCCACAGTCACGGCATCACATTATCCTCAGTCACTGGGTCCCATTTCCCTCAGTCACTGCGTCCCATTTCCCTCGGTCACTGCATCCCATTTCACTCAGTCACTGCATCCCATTTCACTCAGTCACTGCATCCAATTTCACTCAGTCACTGCAACCCATTTAACGGAGACAGTGAATCCTGTTCAACTGAGACAGTGAATCAATTTCCATCAGTCACCACACCCTTCTCCCCACAGTCCCGGCAGCCCATCTCACTCAGTCAGTGGATCCCATTTCCTGAGTCACTGCATCGCATTTCACTCAGTCACTGCATCGCATTACCCTCAGTCCCCACACCCTATTCCCCACAGTCACGGCATCACATTTCACTCAGGCACTGCACCACACTTGACTCAGTCACTGCACCCCTTTTCACTCAGTCACTGCATCCCTTTTCCCACAGTCACTGCAAACTTTTCTCACAGTCACTGCAACCCATTTCCCACAGTCACTGCATCTCCTTTCCCTCAGTCACTGCATCACATTTCCCTCAGTCACAGCATCACATTTAACGGAGACAGTGAATCCTATTCAAATGAGATGGTGAATCAATTTCCATCAGTCACCACACCCTATTCCCCACAGTCACGGCATTCACATTTCACTCAGGCACTATATCCCATTTCACTCAGGCACTGCATCCCATTTCACTCAGGCACTGCATCCCAATACCCTCAGGCACGGCATCCCATTTCGCTCGGGCACTGCATCCCATTTCACTCGGGCACTGCGGCCCATTTCACTCGGGCACTGCGGCCCATTTCACTCGGGCACTGCGGCCCATTTCACTCGGGCACTGCGGCCCATTTCACTCGGGCACTGCGGCCCATTTCACTCGGGCACTGCGGCCCATTTCCCTCAATTACTGCAACCCATTTCGCACACTCACTGCAACCCATTTCCCACATTCACTGCAACCCATTTCACTCTGTCACTGCATCCCACTACCCTCAGTCACTGCATCCCACTACCCTCAGTCACTGCATGTCGTTACCCTCAGTCACTGCATGTCGTTACCCTCAGTCACTGCATGTCGTTACCCTCAGTCACTGCATGTCGTTACCCTCAGTCACTGCATCCCATTTCCCTCAGTCACTGCATCCCATTTCCCTCAGTCACTGCATCCCATGTCACTCAGTCACTGCATCCCATTTCACTCAGTCACTGCATCCCATGTCACTCAGTCACTGCATCCCATGTCACTCAGTCACTGCATCCCATGTCACTCAGTCACTGCATCGCATTTCACTCAGTCACTGGACCACATTTCACTCAGTCACTGCACCACATTTCACTCAGTCACTGCACCACATTTCACTCAGTCACTGCCTCCCATTTCAGTCAGTCACTGCATTCCATTGCAGTCAGTCACTGCATTCCATTTCCCTCAGTCACTGCATCCGATTTCCCTCAGACACTGCATCCCACTTCACTCAGTCACTGCATCCCATTTCACGCAGCCAGTGCATCCTACTTCACGCAGCCAGTGCATCCCATTTCACTCAGTCACTGCAACACATTTCACTCAGTCAGTGCATCTCATTTCGCTCAGTCACTGCACCTCATTTCGTTAAGTCACTGCATCCCATTTCAGTCAGTCACTGCATCTCCTTTCCCTCAGTCACTGCATCTCCTTTCCCTCAGTCACTGCATCTCCTTTCCCTCAGTCACTGCACCTCCTTTCCCTCAGTCACGGCACCTCCTGTCCCTCAGTCACTGCATCCCATTTAACGGAGACAGTGAATCCTATTCAAGTGAGACGTGAATCAATTTCCATCAGTCACCACACCCTATTCCCCACAGTCACAGCATCCCATTTCACTCAGGCACTGCATCCCATTTCACTCAGTCACTACATCCCATTCAACTCAGTCACTGCATCCCATTCAACTCAGTCACTGCATCCCATTGCCCTCAGGCATGGCATCCCATTTCACTCAGTCACAGCTTCCCATTTCACTCAGTCACAGCATCCCATTACCCTCAGTCACAGCATCCCATTTCCCACAGTCACGGCATCCCATTTCCCACAGTCACGGCATCCCATTTCCCACAGTCACGGCATCCCATTTCCCCACAGTCACTGCATCTCATTTCCGTCAGTCACTGCATCTCATTTCCCTCAGTCACTGCATCCCATTTCCATTAGTCACTGCATCCCATTTCCATTAGTCACTGCATCCCATTATCACTCAGTCACTGTATCACATTTAACGGAGACAGCGAATCCTATTCAAATGAGACGGTGAATCAATTTCCATCAGTCACCACACCCTATTCCCCATAGTCACGGCATCACATTTCACTCAGGTACTGCATCCCATTACCCTCAGGTACGGCATCCCATGTCCCTCAGTCACTGCTTCCCATGTCAATCAGTCACTGCATCCCATTTCACTCAATCACTGCATCCCATTTCACTCAGTCACTGCGTCCCATTTCACTCAGTCACTGCGTCCCATTTCACTCAGTCACTGCGTCCCATTTCACTCAGTCACTGCGTCCCATTTCACTCAGTCACTGCGTCCCATTTCACTCAGTCACTGCGTCCCATTTCACACAGTCACTGCGTCCCATTTCACACAGTCACTGCGTCCCATTTCACACAGTCACTGCGTCCCATTTCACACAGTCACTGCGTCCCATTTCACACAGTCACTGCGTCCCATTTCACACAGTCACTGCGTCCCATTTCACTCAGCCACTGCATCTCATTTCCGTCAGTTACTGCATCATATTTCCATCAAACAAGGCATCTCATTTCACTCAGTCACTGCATCCCATTTCTCTCAGTCACTGCATCGTATTTTACTCAGTCACTGCATCCCATTTCTGTCAGTCAAGGCATCCCATTTCCGTGTGTCACTGCATCCCAATTCACTCAGTCACTGCATCGCATTTCCCACAGTCACTGCATCGCATTTCCCACAGTCACTGCATCGCATTTCCCTCAGTCACTGCATCGCATTTCCCTCAGTCACTGCATCGCATTTCCCTCAGTCACTGCATCGCATTTCCCTCAGTCACTGCATCGCATTTCCCTCAGTCACTGCATCGCATTTCCCTCAGTCACTGCATCCCATTTAATGGAGAGAGTGAATCCTATTCAACTGAGACAGCAAATCCATTTCCATCAGTCACCGCGCAATATTCCCCACAGTCACGGCATCACATTATCCTCAGTCACTGGGTCCCATTTCCCTCGGTCACTGCGTCCCATTTCCCTCGGTCACTGCATCCCATTTCACTCAGTCACTGCATCCCATTTCACTCAGTCACTGCATCCCATTTCACTCAGTCACTGCATCCCATTTCACTCAGTCACTGTCTCCCATTTCAATCAGTCACTGCATCCAATTTCACTCAGTCACTGCAACCCATTTAACGGAGACAGTGAATCCTGTTCAACTGAGACAGTGAATCAATTTCCATCAGTCACCACACCCTACTCCCCACAGTCCCGGCAGCCCATCTCACTCAGTCAGTGGATCCCATTTCCTGAGTCACTGCATCGCATTTCACTCAGTCACTGCATCGCATTACCCTCAGTCCCCACACCCTATTCCCCACAGTCACGGCATCACATTTCACTCAGGCACTGCACCACACTTGACTCAGTCACTGCACCCCTTTTCACTCAGTCACTGCATCCCTTTTCCCACAGTCACTGCAAACTTTTCTCACAGTCACTGCAACCCATTTCCCACAGTCACTGCATCTCCTTTCCCTCAGTCACTGCATCACATTTCACTCAGTCACAGCATCACATTTCCCTCAGTCACAGCATCACATTTAATGGAGACAGTGAATCCTATTCAAATGAGATGGTGAATCAATTTCCATCAGTCACCACACCCTATTCCCCACAGTCACGGCATTCACATTTCACTCAGGCACTATATCCCATTTCACTCAGGCACTGCATCCCATTTCACTCAGGCACTGCATCCCAATACCCTCAGGCACGGCATCCCATTTCGCTCGGGCACTGCATCCCATTTCACTCGGGCACTGCGGCCCATTTCACTCGGGCACTGCGGCCCATTTCACTCGGGCACTGCGGCCCATTTCACTCGGGCACTGCGGCCCATTTCCCTCAATTACTGCAACCCATTTCGCACACTCACTGCAACCCATTTCCCACATTCACTGCAACCCATTTCACTCAGTCACTGCATCCCACTACCCTCAGTCACTGCATGTCGTTACCCTCAGTCACTGCATGTCGTTACCCTCAGTCACTGCATGTCGTTACCCTCAGTCACTGCATGTCGTTACCCTCAGTCACTGCATGTCATTTCCCTCAGTCACTGCATGTCATTTCCCTCAGTCACTGCATCCCATTTCCCTCAGTCACTGCATCCCATTTCCCTCAGTCACTGCATCCCATTTCACTCAGTGACTGCATCCCATTTCACTCAGTGACTGCATCCCATTTCACTCAGTGACTGCATCCCATGTCACTCAGTCACTGCATCCCATTTCACTCAGTCACTGCATCCCATGTCACTCAGTCACTGCATCCCATGTCACTCAGTCACTGCATCCCATGTCACTCAGTCACTGCATCCCATGTCACTCAGTCACTGCATCCCATGTCACTCAGTCACTGCATCGCATTTCACTCAGTCACTGGACCACATTTCACTCAGTCACTGCACCACATTTCACTCAGTCACTGCCTCCCATTTCAGTCAGTCACTGCATTCCATTGCAGTCAGTCACTGCATTCCATTTCCCTCAGTCACTGCATCCGATTTCCCTCAGACACTGCATCCCACTTCACTCAGTCACTGCATCCCATTTCACGCAGCCAGTGCATCCTACTTCACGCAGCCAGTGCATCCCATTTCACTCAGTCACTGCAACACATTTCACTCAGTCAGTGCATCTCATTTCGCTCAGTCACTGCACCTCATTTCGTTAAGTCACTGCATCCCATTTCAGTCAGTCACTGCATCTCCTTTCCCTCAGTCACTGCATCTCCTTTCCCTCAGTCACTGCATCTCCTTTCCCTCAGTCACTGCACCTCCTTTCCCTCAGTCACGGCACCTCCCGTCCCTCAGTCACTGCATCCCATTTAACGGAGACAGTGAATCCTATTCAAGTGAGACGTGAATCAATTTCCATCAGTCACCACACCCTATTCCCCACAGTCACAGCATCCCATTTCACTCAGGCACTGCATCCCATTTCACTCAGTCACTACATCCCATTCAACTCAGTCACTGCATCCCATTCAACTCAGTCACTGCATCCCATTCAACTCAGTCACTGCATCCCATTGCCCTCAGGCATGGCATCCCATTTCACTCAGTCACAGCTTCCCATTTCACTCAGTCACAGCATCCCATTACCCTCAGTCACAGCATCCCATTTCCCACAGTCACGGCATCCCATTTCCCCACAGTCACTGCATCTCATTTCCGTCAGTCACTGCATCTCATTTCCCTCAGTCACTGCATCCCATTTCCATTAGTCACTGCATCCCATTTCCATTAGTCACTGCATCCCATTATCACTCAGTCACTGTATCACATTTAACGGAGACAGCGAATCCTATTCAAATGAGACGGTGCATCAATTTCCATCAGTCACCACACCCTATTCCCCATAGTCACGGCATCACATTTCACTCAGGTACTGCATCCCATTACCCTCAGGTACGGCATCCCATGTCCCTCAGTCACTGCTTCCCATGTCAATCAGTCACTGCATCCCATTTCACTCAATCACTGCATCCCATTTCACTCAATCACTGCGTCCCATTTCACTCAGTCACTGCGTCCCATTTCACTCAGTCACTGCGTCCCATTTCACTCAGTCACTGCGTCCCATTTCACTCAGTCACTGCGTCCCATTTCACTCAGTCACTGCGTCCCATTTCACTCAGTCACTGCGTCCCATTTCACACAGTCACTGCGTCCCATTTCACACAGTCACTGCGTCCCATTTCACACAGTCACTGCGTCCTATTTCACACAGTCACTGCGTCCCATTTCACACAGTCACTGCGTCCCATTTCACACAGTCACTGCGTCCCATTTCACACAGTCACTGCGTCCCATTTCACTCAGCCACTGCATCTCATTTCCGTCAGTTACTGCATCATATTTCCATCAAACAAGGCATCTCATTTCACTCAGTCACTGCATCCCATTTCTCTCAGTCACTGCATCGTATTTTACTCAGTCACTGCATCCCATTTCTGTCAGTCAAGGCATCCCATTTCCGTGTGTCACTGCATCCCAATTCACTCAGTCACTGCATCGCATTTCCCACAGTCACTGCATCGCATTTCCCACAGTCACTGCATCGCATTTCCCTCAGTCACTGCATCGCATTTCCCTCAGTCACTGCATCCCATTTCCCTCAGTCACTGCATCCCATTTAATGGAGAGAGTGAATCCTATTCAACTGAGACAGCAAATCCATTTCCATCAGTCACCGCGCAATATTCCCCACAGTCACGGCATCACATTATCCTCAGTCACTGGGTCCCATTTCCCTCAGTCACTGCGTCCCATTTCCCTCGGTCACTGCATCCCATTTCACTCAGTCACTGCATCCCATTTCACTCAGTCACTGCATCCCATTTCACTCAGTCACTGCATCCCATTTCACTCAGTCACTGCATCCCATTTCACTCAGTCACTGCATCCCATTTCACTCAGTCACTGCATCCCATTTCACTCAGTCACTGCATCCCATTTCACTCAGTCACTGCATCCCATTTCACTCAGTCACTGTCTCCCATTTCAATCAGTCACTGCATCCAATTTCACTCAGTCACTGCAACCCATTTAACGGAGACAGTGAATCCTGTTCAACTGAGACAGTGAATCAATTTCCATCAGTCACCACACCCTACTCCCCACAGTCCCGGCAGCCCATCTCACTCAGTCAGTGGATCCCATTTCCTGAGTCACTGCATCGCATTTCACTCAGTCACTGCATCGCATTACCCTCAGTCCCCACACCCTATTCCCCACAGTCACGGCATCACATTTCACTCAGGCACTGCACCACACTTGACTCAGTCACTGCACCCCTTTTCACTCAGTCACTGCATCCCTTTTCCCACAGTCACTGCAAACTTTTCTCACAGTCACTGCAACCCATTTCCCACAGTCACTGCATCTCCTTTCCCTCAGTCACTGCATCACATTTCACTCAGTCACAGCATCACATTTCCCTCAGTCACAGCATCACATTTAACGGAGACAGTGAATCCTATTCAAATGAGATGGTGAATCAATTTCCATCAGTCACCACACCCTATTCCCCACAGTCACGGCATTCACATTTCACTCAGGCACTATATCCCATTTCACTCAGGCACTGCATCCCATTTCACTCAGGCACTGCATCCCAATACCCTCAGGCACGGCATCCCATTTCGCTCGGGCACTGCGGCCCATTTCACTCGGGCACTGCGGCCCATTTCACTCGGGCACTGCGGCCCATTTCACTCGGGCACTGCGGCCCATTTCACTCGGGCACTGCGGCCCATTTCCCTCAATTACTGCAACCCATTTCGCACACTCACTGCAACCCATTTCCCACATTCACTGCAACCCATTTCACTCAGTCACTGCATCCCACTACCCTCAGTCACTGCATGTCGTTACCCTCAGTCACTGCATGTCGTTACCCTCAGTCACTGCATGTCGTTACCCTCAGTCACTGCATGTCATTTCCCTCAGTCACTGCATCCCATTTCCCTCAGTCACTGCATCCCATTTCCCTCAGTCACTGCATCCCATTTCACTCAGTGACTGCATCCCATTTCACTCAGTGACTGCATCCCATGTCACTCAGTCACTGCATCCCATTTCACTCAGTCACTGCATCCCATTTCACTCAGTCACTGCATCCCATGTCACTCAGTCACTGCATCCCATGTCACTCAGTCACTGCATCCCATGTCACTCAGTCACTGCATCCCATGTCACTCAGTCACTGCATCGCATTTCACTCAGTCACTGGACCACATTTCACTCAGTCAATGCACCACATTTCACTCAGTCACTGCCTCCCATTTCAGTCAGTCACTGCATTCCATTGCAGTCAGTCACTGCATTCCATTTCCCTCAGTCACTGCATCCGATTTCCCTCAGACACTGCATCCCACTTCACTCAGTCACTGCATCCCATTTCACGCAGCCAGTGCATCCTACTTCACGCAGCCAGTGCATCCCATTTCACTCAGTCACTGCAACACATTTCACTCAGTCAGTGCATCTCATTTCGCTCAGTCACTGCACCTCATTTCGTTAAGTCACTGCATCCCATTTCAGTCAGTCACTGCATCTCCTTTCCCTCAGTCACTGCATCTCCTTTCCCTCAGTCACTGCATCTCCTTTCCCTCAGTCACTGCATCTCCTTTCCCTCAGTCACTGCACCTCCTTTCCCTCAGTCACGGCACCTCCTGTCCCTCAGTCACTGCATCCCATTTAACGGAGACAGTGAATCCTATTCAAGTGAGACGTGAATCAATTTCCATCAGTCACCACACCCTATTCCCCACAGTCACAGCATCCCATTTCACTCAGGCACTGCATCCCATTTCACTCAGTCACTACATCCCATTCAACTCAGTCACTGCATCCCATTCAACTCAGTCACTGCATCCCATTCAACTCAGTCACTGCATCCCATTGCCCTCAGGCATGGCATCCCATTTCACTCAGTCACAGCTTCCCATTTCACTCAGTCACAGCATCCCATTACCCTCAGTCACAGCATCCCATTTCCCACAGTCACGGCATCCCATTTCCCCACAGTCACGGCATCTCATTTCCGTCAGTCACTGCATCTCATTTCCCTCAGTCACTGCATCCCATTTCCATTAGTCACTGCATCCCATTTCCATTAGTCACTGCATCCCATTATCACTCAGTCACTGTATCACATTTAACGGAGACAGCGAATCCTATTCAAATGAGACGGTGCATCAATTTCCATCAGTCACCACACCCTATTCCCCATAGTCACGGCATCACATTTCACTCAGGTACTGCATCCCATTACCCTCAGGTACGGCATCCCATGTCCCTCAGTCACTGCTTCCCATGTCAATCAGTCACTGCATCCCATTTCACTCAATCACTGCATCCCATTTCACTCAATCACTGCGTCCCATTTCACTCAGTCACTGCGTCCCATTTCACTCAGTCACTGCGTCCCATTTCACTCAGTCACTGCGTCCCATTTCACTCAGTCACTGCGTCCCATTTCACTCAGTCACTGCGTCCCATTTCACACAGTCACTGCGTCCCATTTCACACAGTCACTGCGTCCCATTTCACTCAGTCACTGCGTCCCATTTCACACAGTCACTGCGTCCCATTTCACACAGTCACTGCGTCCCATTTCACTCAGCCACTGCATCTCATTTCCGTCAGTTACTGCATCATATTTCCATCAAACAAGGCATCTCATTTCACTCAGTCACTGCATCCCATTTCTCTCAGTCACTGCATCGTATTTTACTCAGTCACTGCATCCCATTTCTGTCAGTCAAGGCATCCCATTTCCGTGTGTCACTGCATCCCAATTCACTCAGTCACTGCATCGCATTTCCCACAGTCACTGCATCGCATTTCCCACAGTCACTGCATCGCATTTCCCACAGTCACTGCATCGCATTTCCCTCAGTCACTGCATCGCATTTCCCTCAGTCACTGCATCCCATTTCCCTCAGTCACTGCATCCCATTTAATGGAGAGAGTGAATCCTATTCAACTGAGACAGCAAATCCATTTCCATCAGTCACCGCGCAATATTCCCCACAGTCACGGCATCACATTATCCTCAGTCACTGGGTCCCATTTCCCTCAGTCACTGCGTCCCATTTCCCTCGGTCACTGCATCCCATTTCACTCAGTCACTGCATCCCATTTCACTCAGTCACTGCATCCCATTTCACTCAGTCACTGCATCCCATTTCACTCAGTCACTGCATCCCATTTCACTCAGTCACTGCATCCCATTTCACTCAGTCACTGCATCCCATTTCACTCAGTCACTGCATCCCATTCAACTCAGTCACTGCATCCCATTCAACTCAGTCACTGCATCCCATTGCCCTCAGGCATGGCATCCCATTTCACTCAGTCACAGCTTCCCATTTCACTCAGTCACAGCATCCCATTACCCTCAGTCACAGCATCCCATTTCCCACAGTCACGGCATCCCATTTCCCCACAGTCACTGCATCTCATTTCCGTCAGTCACTGCATCTCATTTCCCTCAGTCACTGCATCCCATTTCCATTAGTCACTGCATCCCATTTCCATTAGTCACTGCATCCCATTATCACTCAGTCACTGTATCACATTTAACGGAGACAGCGAATCCTATTCCAATGAGACGGTGAATCAATTTCCATCAGTCACCACACCCTATTCCCCATAGTCACGGCATCACATTTCACTCAGGTACTGCATCCCATTACCCTCAGGTACGGCATCCCATGTCCCTCAGTCACTGCTTCCCATGTCAATCAGTCACTGCATCCCATTTCACTCAATCACTGCATCCCATTTCACTAAGTCACTGCGTCCCATTTCACTCAGTCACTGCGTCCCATTTCACTCAGTCACTGCGTCCCATTTCACTCAGTCACTGCGTCCCATTTCACACAGTCACTGCGTCCCATTTCACACAGTCACTGCGTCCCATTTCACACAGTCACTGCGTCCCATTTCACACAGTCACTGCGTCCCATTTCACACAGTCACTGCGTCCCATTTCACACAGTCACTGCGTCCCATTTCACTCAGCCACTGCATCTCATTTCCGTCAGTTACTGCATCATATTTCCATCAAACAAGGCATCTCATTTCACTCAGTCACTGCATCCCATTTCTCTCAGTCACTGCATCGTATTTTACTCAGTCACTGCATCCCATTTCTGTCAGTCAAGGCATCCCATTTCCGTGTGTCACTGCATCCCAATTCACTCAGTCACTGCATCGCATTTCCCACAGTCACTGCATCGCATTTCCCACAGTCACTGCATCCCATTTCCCTCAGTCACTGCATCCCATTTCCCTCAGTCACTGCATCCCATTTCCCTCAGTCACTGCATCCCATTTCCCTCAGTCACTGCATCCCATTTCCCTCAGTCACTGCATCTCATTTCCCTCAGTCACTGCATCTCATTTCCCTCAGTCACTGCATCCCATTTCACTCAGTCACTGCATCCCATTTCACACAATCAGTGCATTCCATTTCATTCAGTGACTGCATCACATTTCACTCAGTCACTGCATCCCATTTCACTCAGTCACTGCATCCCATTTCCCTGTGTCACTGCATCCCATTTCCCTGAGTCACTGCATCCCATTTCACTCAGACACTGCATCTCATTTCCCTCAGTCACTGCATCCCATTTCCCTCAGTCACTGCATCCATTTCCATCAGTCACTGCATCACATTTCCATCAGTCACGGCATCCCATTTCTGTCAGTCAAGGCATCCCATTTCCGAATGTCACTGCATCCCATTTCCCTCAGTCACTGCATCCCAATTCACTCAGTCACTACATCCCTTTTCACTCAGTCACTGCCTCCCTTTTCTCACAGTCACTGCAACCCATTTCCCACAGTCACTGCATCTCCTTTCCCTCAGTCACTGCATCACATTTCACTCAGTCGCAGAATCACATTTCCCTCAGTCACTGCATCACATTTCACTCAGTCGCAGAATCACATTTCCCTCAGTCACAGCATCACATTTCCCTCAGTCACAGCATCACATTTCCCTCAGTCACAGCATCACATTTCCCTCAGTCACAGCATCACATTTAACGGAGACAGTGAATCCTATTCAAATGAGATGGTGAATCAATTTCCATCAGTCACCACACCCTATTCCTCACAGTCACGGCATCACATTTCACTCAGGCACTGCATCCCATTTCACTGAGGCACTGCATCCCATTTCACTCGGGCACTGCAGCCCATTTCACTCGGGCACTGCAGCCCATTTCACTCGGGCACTGCAGCCCATTTCACTCGGGCACTGCAGCCCATTTCACTCGGGCACTGAAGCCCATTTCACTCGGGCACTGAAGCCCATTTCACTCGGGCACTGAAGCCCATTTCACTCGGGCACTGAAGCCCATTTCACTCGGGCACTGAAGCCCATTTCACTCGGGCACTACAGCCCATTTCACTCAGGCACTACAGCCCATTTCACTCAGGCACTACAGCCCATTTCACTCAGGCACTGCATCCCATTTCCCTCAATCACTGCAACCCATTTCGCACATTCACTGCAACCCATTTCCCACAATCACTGCATCTCCTTTCCCTCAGTCACTGCATCCCATTTCACTCAGTCACTGCATCGCATTTCACTCAGTCATTGCGTCTCATGACCCTCAGTCACTGCATGTCATTTCCCTCAGTGACTGCATCCCATTTCACTCAGTGACTGCATCCCATTTCACTCAGTCACTGCATCCCATGTCACTCAGTCACTGCATCCCATTTCACTCAGTCACTGCATCCCATTACCCTCAGTCACTGCATCCCATTACCCTCAGTCACTGCATCCCATTTCCCACAGTCACTGCAATCCATTTCCCACAGTCACTGCATCGCATTTCACTCAGTCACTGCACCACATTTCACTCAGTCACTGCCTCCCACTTCACTCAGTCACTGCCTCCCATTTCAGTCAGTCACTGCATTCCATTTCAGTCAGTCACTGCATTCCATTTCCTTCAGTCACGGCATCCAATTTCCCTCAGTCACGGCATCCCACGTCACTCAGTCACTGCATCCCATTTCACGCAGCCAGTGCATCCCATTTCACGCAGCCAGTGCATCCCATTTCACGCAGCCAGTGCATCCTATTTCACGCAGCCAGTGCATCCTATTTCACGCAGCCAGTGCATCCCATTTCACTCAGCCACTGCATCACATTTCACTCAGCCACTGCATCACATTTCACTCAGCCACTGCATCTCATTTCACTTAGTCACTGCATCTCATTTCACTCAGTCCCTGCATCCCATTTCACTCAGCCACTGCATCACAGTTCACTCAGTGACTGAATCACAGTTGACTCAGTGACTGAATGACAGTACACTCAGTGAGTGCATCATATTTCACTCAGTGACGGAATCACATTTCACTCAGTGACTGAATCACATTTCACTGAGTCACTGCGTCCCATTTCACACAGTCACTGCATCCCATTTCACACAATCAGTGCATCCCATTTCACACAATCAGTGCATCTCATTTCCCTCAGTCACTGCATCGCATTTCCCTCAGTCACTGCAACCCATTTCCCTCAGTCACTGCAACCCATTTCCCTCAGTCACTGCATCTCATTTCCCTCAGTCACTGCATCCCATTTCCCTGTGTCACTGCATCCCATTTCCCTCAGTCACTGCATCTCATTTCCCTCAGTCACTGCATCTCATTTCCCTCAGTCACTGCATCTCATTTCCTCAGTCACTGCATCCCATTTCCCTCAGTCACTGCATCCCATTTCCCTCAGTCACTGCATCCCATTTCACACAATCAGTGCATTCCATTTCATTCAGTGACTGCATCACATTTCACTCAGTCACTGCATCCCATTTCACTCAGTCACTGCATCCCATTTCACTCAGTCACTGCATCCCATTTCACTCAGTCACTGCATCCCATTTCCCTGTGTCACTGCATCCCATTTCCCTGAGTCACTGCATCCCATTTCACTCAGACACTGCATCTCATTTCCCTCAGTCACTGCATCCCATTTCCCTCAGTCACTGCATCCATTTCCATCAGTCACTGCATCACATTTCCATCAGTCACGGCATCCCATTTCTGTCAGTCAAGGCATCCCATTTCCGAATGTCACTGCATCCCAATTCACTCAGTCACTGCATCCCAATTCACTCAGTCACTGCATCCCTTTTCACTCAGTCACTGCATCCCTTTTCACTCAGTCACTGCATCCCTTTTCACTCAGTCACTGCATCCCTTTTCACTCAGTCACTGCATCCCTTTTCACTCAGTCACTGCATCCCTTTTCTCACAGTCACTGCCTCCCTTTTCTCACAGTCACTGCAACCCATTTCCCACAGTCACTGCATCTCCTTTCCCTCAGTCACTGCATCACATTTCACTCAGTCACAGAATCACATTTCCCTCAGTCACAGAATCACATTTCCCTCAGTCACAGAATCACATTTCCCTCAGTCACAGAATCACATTTCCCTCAGTCACAGCATCACATTTCCCTCAGTCACAGCATCACATTTCCCTCAGTCACAGCATCACATTTAACGGAGACAGTGAATCCTATTCAAATGAGATGGTGAATCAATTTCCATCAGTCACCACACCCTATTCCTCACAGTCACGGCATCCCATTTCACTGAGGCACTGCATCCCATTTCACTCGGGCACTGCGGCCCATTTCACTCGGGCAGTGAAGCCCATTTCACTCGGGCAGTGAAGCCCATTTCACTCGGGCACTGAAGCCCATTTCACTCGGGCACTGAAGCCCATTTCCCTCAATCACTGCAACCCATTTCGCACATTCACTGCAACCCATTTCCCACAATCACTGCATCTCCTTTCCCTCAGTCACTGCATCGCATTTCACTCAGTCATTGCGTCTCATGACCCTCAGTCACTGCATGTCATTTCCCTCAGTGACTGCATCCCATGTCACTCAGTCACTGCATCCCATGTCACTCAGTCACTGCATCCCATGTCACTCAGTCACTGCATCCCATGTCACTCAGTCACTGCATCCCATTTCCCACAGTCACTGCAATCCATTTCCCACTTTCACTGCAATCTATTTCCCACAGTCACTGCATCGCATTTCTCTCAGTCACTGCACCACATTTCACTCAGTCACTGCCTCCCTCTTCACTCAGTCACTGCCTCCCATTTCAGTCAGTCACTGCATTCCATTTCAGTCAGTCACTGCATTCCATTTCAGTCAGTCACTGCATCCAATTTCCCTCAGTCACTGCATCCCACTTCACTCAGTCACTGCATCCCATTTCACGCAGCCAGTGCATCCTATTTCACGCAGCCAGTGCATCCCATTTCACTCAGCCACTGCATCACATTTCACTCAGTCACTGCATCACATTTCACTCAGTCACTGCACCACATTTCACTCAGTCACTGCCTCCCACTTCACTCAGTCACTGCCTCCCATTTCAGTCAGTCACTGCATTCCATTTCAGTCAGTCACTGCCTCCCATTTCAGTCAGTCACTGCATCCCACTTCACTCAGTCACTGCATCCCACTTCACTCAGTCACTGCATCCCACTTCACTCAGTCACTGCATCCCACTTCACGCAGCCAGTGCATCCTATTTCACGCAGCCAGTGCATCCCATTTCACTCAGCCAGTGCATCACATTTCACTCAGTGACTGAATCACATTTCACTGAGTCACTGCGTCCCATTTCACACAGTCACTGCATCCCATTTCACACAATCAGTGCATCTCATTTCCCTCAGTCACTGCATCCCATTTCCCTCAGTCACTGCAACCCATTTCCCTCAATGTATCCCATTTGCATCAGTCACTGCATCCCATTTCACTCAATCACTGCATCCCATTTCCCTGTGTCACTGCATCCCATTTCCCTTACTCACTGCATCCCATTTCACTCAGTCACTGCACCCCTTTTCACTCAGTCACTGCATCCCTTTTCACTCAGTCACTGCATCCCTTTTCACTCAGTCACTGCATCCCTTTTCACTCAGTCACTGCATCCCTTTTCACTCAGTCACTGCATCCCTTTTCACTCAGTCACTGCATCCCTTTTCACTCAGTCACTGCATCCCTTTTCACTCAGTCACTGCATCCCTTTTCACTCAGTCACTGCATCACATTTCCCTCAGTCACTGCATCACATTTCACTCTGTCACAGCATCACATTTCCCTCAGTCACAGCATCACATTTCCCTCAGTCACAGCATCACATTTAACGGAGACAGTGAATCCTATTCAAATGAGATGGTGAATCAATTTCCATCAGTCACCACACCCTATTCCCCACAGTCACGGCATCACATTTCACTCAGGCACTGCATCCCATTTCACTCGGGCACGGCATCCCATTTCACTCGGGCACGGCATCCCATTTCACTCGGGCACGGCATCCCATTTCACTCGGGCACGGCATCCCATTTCACTCGGGCACGGCATCCCATTTCACTCGGGCACGGCATCCCATTTCACTCGGGCACTGCATCCCATTTCACTCGGGCACTGCATCCCATTTCACTCGGGCACTGCATCCCATTTCACTCGGGCACTGCATCCCATTTCACTCGGGCACTGCATTCCAATTCACTCGGGCAATGCAGCCCATTTCACTCGGGCACTGAAGCCCATTTCACTCAGGCACTGCAGCCAATTTCACTCAGGCACTGCCTCCCATTTCACTCAGCCACTGCATCCTATTTCACTCAGTGACTGAATCACAGTTGACTCAGTGACTGAATGACAGTACACTCAGTGAGTGCATCATATTTCACTCAGTGACGGAATCACATTTCACTCATTGACTGAATCACATTTCACTGAGTCACTGCGTCCCATTTCACACAATCAGTGCATCCCATTTCACACAATCAGTGCATCTCATTTCCCTCAGTCACTGCATCCCATTTCCCTGTGTCACTGCATCCCATTTCCCTTAGTCACTGCATCCCATTTCACTCAGTCACTGCACCACACTTGACTCACTCTCTGCACCCCTTTTCACTCAGTCACTGCATCCCTTTTCACTCAGTCACTGCATCTCCTTTCCCTCAGTCACTGCATCACATTTCACTCAGTCACAGAATCACATTTCACTCAGTCACAGAATCACATTTCCCTCAGTCACAGAATCACACTTCCCTCAGTCACAGAATCACACTTCCCTCAGTCACAGCATCACATTTCCCTCAGTCACAGCATCACATTTCCCTCAGTCACAGCATCACATTTAACGGAGACAGTGAATCCTATTCAAATGAGATGGTGAATCAATTTCCATCAGTCACCACACCCTATTCCCCACAGTCACGGCATCACATTTCACTCAGGCACTGCATCCCATTTCACTCGGGCACTGCGGCCCATTTCACTCGGGCACTGCGGCCCATTTCACTCGGGCACTGCGGCCCATTTCACTCGGGCACTGCGGCCCATTTCACTCGGGCACTGCGGCCCATTTCACTCGGGCACTGCGGCCCATTTCACTCGGGCACTGCATCTCATTTCCGTCAGTTACTACATCATATTTCCATCAAACAAGGCATCTCATTTCACTCAGTCACTGCATCGCATTTCACATCAATCAGTGCTTCCCATTTCACTCAGTCACTGCATCCCATTTCACTCAGTCACTGCATCCCATTTCTCTCAGTCACTGCATCCCATTTCTCTCAGTCACTGCATCCCATTTCACTCAGTCACTGCATCCCATTTCACTCAGTCACTGCATCCCATTTCCATTAGTCACTGTTTCCCGTATCTCACAGGCACTGCATTCAATTTCCCACACTCACTGCTTCCCATTTCCCATAGTCACAGCATCTCCTTTCCCTCAGTCTCTGCATCGCATTTCACTCAATCACTGCATCCCATTTCCCTCAGTCACTGCACCCCAAGTCCGCTCGGGCACTGCATCCCCATGAACTCAGTCACTCCTTCCCAGTACCTCAGTCACTCCTTCCCATTTCCATCAGGTACTGCATCAAATTTCCATCAGACACTGCAGCACATGTCACTCTGTCACTGCATCCCATTTCCCTCAGTCACTGCATCCCATTTCACTCAGTCACTGCATCCCATTTCACTCAGTCACTGCATCCTATTTCCCTCAGTCACTGCATCCTATTTCCCTCAGTCACTGCATCCCATTTCCCTCAGTCACTGCATCCCATTTCCCTCAGTCACTGCATCTCCTTCACCACAGTCACTGCATCCCATTTCACGCAGTCACTACATCACATTTCATTCAGTCACTGCATCACCTTCAACACAGTCAGTGCATCCCATTTCCATCACTCACTGTTTCCCTTATCTCACAGACGCTGCATTCAATTTCCCACACTCACTGCATCCCATTTCCCATCGTCACAGCATCTCCTTTCCCTCAGTCTCTGCATCGCAATTCACTCAGTGATTGCATCCCATTTCACTCAGTCACTGCATCACATTTCACTCAGTCACTGCATCCCATTTCTTTCAGTCACTGTTTCCCGTATCACACAGACGATGAATTCAATTTCCCACAATCACTGCATCCCATTTCCCTCAGCGACTGCATCACATTTCCATCAGACACTGCAGCTCATGCCACTCTGTCACTGCATCCGATTTCCATCATTCACTGCATCCCATTTCACGCAGTCACTGCATAATAATTCCCTCAGTCACTGCATCCCATGTCCCTCAGTCACTGCATCCCATGTCCCTCAGTCACTGCATCCCATGTACCTCAGTCACTGCATCCCATGTCCCTCAGTCACTGCATCCCATGTCCCTCAGTCACTGCATCCCATGTCCCTCAGTCACTGCATCCCTTTTCGGTCAGGCACTGTATCCCATTTCCCAAAGTCACTGCACCCCATGCCCGCTCGGGCACTGATTCCCTATTAACTCAGAAACTCCTTCTCAGTACCTCTGTCACTGCAGCTCATGTCACTCAGTCACTGCATCCCATTTCCCACAGTCACTGCATCCCATTTCCATCAGTCACTGTATCCCATTTCCATCAGTCATTGCAACCCATTTTCCCTCAGTCACTGCATCCCATTTCACTCAGTCACTGCATCCGATTTCCCTCAGTCACTGCATCCGATTTCCCTCAGTCACTGCATCCCATTTCCCTCAGTCACTGCATCCCATTTCCCTCAGTCACTGCATCCCATTTCACTCAGTCACTGCATCTCATTTCACTCAGTCACTGCATCTCATTTCACTCAGTCACTGCATCCCATTTCCATCAGTCACTGTATCCCATTTCCATCAGTCATTGCAACCCATTTTCCCTCAGTCACTGCATCCCATTTCACTCAGTCACTGCATCCGATTTCCCTCAGTCACTGCATCCCATTTCCCTCAGTCACTGCATCCCATTTCCCTCAGTCACTGCATCCCATTTCCCTCAGTCACTGCATCCCATTTCACTCAGTCACTGCATCTCATTTCACTCAGTCACTGCATCTCATTTCACTCAGTCACTGCATCTCATTTCACTCAGTCACTGCATCTCATTTCACTCAGTCACTGCATCTCATTTCACTCAGTCACTGCATCCCTTTTCCCTCAGTCACTGCATCCCATTTCACACAGTCACTGCATCCCATTTCACTCAGTCACTGCATCCCATTTACTCAATCACTGCATCTCCTTCACCACAGTCACTGCATCACATTTCTTTCAGTCACTGTTTCCCGTATCACACAGACGATGAATTCAATTTCCCAAACTCACTGCATCCAATTTCCCTCAGCGACTGCATCACATTTCCATCAGACACTGCAGCTCATGCCACTCTGTCACTGCATCCAATTTCCATCATTCACTGCATCACATTTCACTCAGTCACTGCATCCCATTTCACGCAGTCACTGCATAATAATTCCCTCAGTCACTGCATACCATGTCCGTGTGTCACTGCATCCCATGTCCGTGTGTCACTGCATCCCATGTCCCTCAGTCACTGCATCCCATGTCCCTCAGTCACTGCATCCCATGTCCCTCAGTCACTGCATCCCATGTCCCTCAGTCACTGCATCCCTTTTCGGTCAGGCACTGTATCCCATTTCCCTCAGTCACTGCACCCCATGCCCGCTCGGGCACTGATTCCCTATTAACTCAGAAACTCCTTCTCAGTACCTCTGTCACTGCAGCTCATGTCACTCAGTCACTGCATCCCATTTCCCACAGTCACTGCATCCCATTTCCATCAGTCACTGCAACCCATTTTCCCTCAGTCACTGCAACCCATTTTCCCTCAGTCACTGCAACCCATTTCCCTCAGTCACTGCATCCCATTTCCCTCAGTCACTGCATCCCATTTCCCTGAGTCACTGCATCTCATTTCACTCAGTCACTGCATCTCATTTCACTCAGTCACTGCATCCCATTTCACTCAGCCACTGCATCCTATTTCACTCAGTGACTGCATCACAGTTCACTCAGTGACTGCATCACAGTTGACTCAGTGACTGAATCACAGTTGACTCAGTGACTGAATCACAGTTGACTCAGTGACTGAATGACAGTACACTCAGTGAGTGCATCATATTTCACTCAGTGACGGAATCACATTTCACTGAGTCACTGCGTCCCATTTCACACAGTCACTGCATCCCATTTCACACAATCAGTGCAGTCCATTTCACACAATCAGTGCATCTCATTTCCCTCAGTCACTGCAACCCATTTCCCTCAGTCAATGTATCCCATTTCACTCAATCACTGCATCCCATTTCCCTGTGTCACTGCATCCCATTTCCCTGAGTCACTGCATCCCATGTCCCTGAGTCACTGCATCCCATGTCCCTGAGTCACTGCATCCCATGTCCCTGAGTCACTGCATCCCATGTCCCTGAGTCACTGCATCCCATGTCCCTGAGTCACTGCATCCCATGTCCCTGAGTCACTGCATCCCATGTCCCTGAGTCACTGCATCCTATGTCCCTAAGTCACTGCATCCTATGTCCCTAAGTCACTGCATCCTATGTCCCTAAGTCACTGCATCCCATGTCCCTCAGTCACTGCATCCCATGTCCCTCAGTCACTGCATCCCATGTCCCTCAGTCAGTGCGTCCCTTTTCGGTCAGGCACTGTATCCCATTTCCCTCAGTCACTGCACCCCATGCCCGCTCGGGCACTGATTCCCTATTAACTCAGAAACTCCTTCCCAGTACCTCTGTCACTGCAGCTCATGTCACTCAGTCACTGCATCCCATTTCCCACAGTCACTGCATCCCATTTCCATCAGTCACTGTATCCCATTTCCATCAGTCATTGCAACCCATTTTCCCTCAGTCACTGCATCTCATTTCCCACAGTCACTGCATCTCATTTCCCTCAGTCACTGCATCCCATTTCCCTCAGTCACTGCATCTCATTTCCCTCAGTCACTGCATCTCATTTCACTCAGTCACTGCATCCCATTTCACTCAGTCACTGCATCCCATTTCACACAGTCACTGCATCCCATTTCACACAGTCAGTGCATCCCATTTCACACCGTCAGTGCATCCCATTTCACACCGTCAGTGCATTCCATTTCATTCAGTGACTGCATCACATTTCACTCAGTCACTGCATCCCATTTCACTCAGTCACTGCATCCCATTTCACTCAATCACTGCATCCCATTTCCCTGTGTCACTGCATCCCATTTCACTCAGTCACTGCATCTCATTTCACTCAGTCACTGCATCTCATTTCACTCAGTCACTGCATCTCATTTCACTCAGTCACTGCATCTCATTTCACTCAGTCACTGCATCCCATTTCACTCAGCCACTGCATCCCATTTCACTCAGCCACTGCATCACAGTTCACTCAGTGACTGCATCCCATTTCCCTGTGTCACTGCATCCCATTTCCCTGAGTCACTGCATCCCATTTCCCTGAGTCACTGCATCCCATTTCCCTGAGTCACTGCATCCCATTTCCCTGAGTCACTGCATCCCATTTCCCTGAGTCACTGCATCCCATTTCACTCAGTCACTGCATCTCATTTCACTCAGTCACTGCATCTCATTTCACTCAGTCACTGCATCTCATTTCACTCAGTCACTGCATCCCATTTCACTCAGTCACTGCATCCCATTTCACTCAGTCACTGCATCCCATTTCACTCAGCCACTGCATCACAGTTCACTCAGCCACTGCATCACAGTTCACTCAGTGACTGAATGACAGTACACTCAGTGAGTGCATCATATTTCACTCAGTGACGGAATCACATTTCACTAAGTGACTGAATCACATTTCACTGAGTCACTGCGTCCCATTTCACACAGTCACTGCATTCCATTTCACACAATCAGTGCATTCCATTTCACACAATCAGTGCATCTCATTTCCCTCAGTCACTGCAACCCATTTCCCTCAGTCAATGTATCCCATTTCACTCAATCACTGCATCCCATTTCCCTGTGTCACTGCATCCCATGTCCCTAAGTCACTGCATCCCATGTCCCTCAGTCACTGCATCCCATTTCACTCAGTCAGTGCGTCCCTTTTCGGTCAGGCACTGTATCCCATTTCCCTCAGTCACTGCACCCCATGCCCGCTCGGGCACTGATTCCCTATTAACTCAGAAACCCCTACCCAGTACCTCTGTCACTGCATCTCATTTCCCTCAGTCACTGCATCTCATTTCCCTCAGTCACTGCATCTCATTTCCCTCAGTCACTGCATCTCATTTCCCTCAGTCACTGCATCTCATTTCCCTCAGTCACTGCATCCCATTTCCCTCAGTCACTGCATCCCATTTCCCTCAGTCACTGCATCTCATTTCCCTCAGTCACTGCATCTCATTTCCCTCTGTCACTGCATCTCATTTCACTCAGTCACTGCATCCCATTTCACTCAGTCACTGCATCCCATTTAACTGAGACAGTGCATCTCATTGAACTGAGACAGTGCATCCAATTGCCGTCAGTCTCATCAGCCCATTTCACCCAGTCACTGCACCCCAATACACTCAGTCACTCCATGTCCCTTCCTCAGTCACAGCATCGCTATTCACTCAGTCACAGCATCACATTACCCTCAGTCACTGCATCCCATTTCGCTCAGTCACTGCATCCCATTTCACTCAGTCACTGCATCCCATTTCACTCAGTCACTGCATCCCATTTCACTCAGTCACTGCATCCCATTTAACGGAGACAGTGAATCCTGTTCAACTGAGACAGTGAATCAATTTCCATCAGTCACCACACCCTACTCCCCACAGTCCCGGCAGCCCATCTCACTCAGTCAGTGGATCCCATTTCCTTAGTCACTGCATCGCATTTCACTCAGTCACTGCATCGCATTACCCTCAGTCCCCACACCCTATTCCCCACAGTCACGGCATCCCATTTCACTCAGGCACTGCATCCCATTTCACTCAGTCACTGCACCCCTTTTCACTCAGTCACTGCATCCCTTTTCACTCAGTCACTGCATCCCTTTTCACTCAGTCACTGCATCCCTTTTCACTCAGTCACTGCCTCCCTTTTCCCACAGTCACTGCAAACTTTTCTCACAGTCACTGCAACCCATTTCCCACAGTCACTGCATCTCCTTTCCCTCAGTCACTGCATCACATTTCACTCAGTCACAGAATCACATTTCCCTCAGTCACAGAATCACATTTCCCTCAGTCACAGAATCACATTTCCCTCAGTCACAGCGTCACATTTCCCTCAGTCACAGCATCACATTTAACGGAGACAGTGAATCCTATTCAAATGAGATGGTGAATCAAT
Source organism: Stegostoma tigrinum (assembly GCF_030684315.1). NCBI lineage: Eukaryota > Metazoa > Chordata > Chondrichthyes > Orectolobiformes > Stegostomatidae > Stegostoma > Stegostoma tigrinum. The sequence continues at coordinate 1,077,476 of NW_026728818.1, forward strand.
TTCCATCAGTCACCACACCCTGTTCCCCACAGTCACGGCATTTACATTTCACTCAGGCACTATATCCCATTTCACTCAGGCACTGCATCCCATTTCACTCAGTCACTGCATCCCAATACCCTCAGGCACGGCATCCCATTTCACTCGGGCACTGCGGCCCATTTCACTCGGGCACTGCGGCCCATTTCACTCGGGCACTGCGGCCCATTTCACTCGGGCACTGCGGCCCATTTCACTCGGGCACTGCGGCCCATTTCACTCAATCACTGCATCCCATTTCCCACAATTACTGCAACCCATTTCACTCAGTCACTGCATCCCATTTCCCTGTGTCACTGCAACCCATTTCCCTGAGTCACTGCATCCCATTTCACTCAGACACTGCATCTCATTTCCCTCAGTCACTGCATCCCATTTCCCTCAGTCACTGCATCCATTTCCATCAGTCACTGCATCACATTTCCATCAGTCACGGCATCCCATTTCTGTCAGTCAAGGCATCCCATTTCCGAATGTCACTGCATCCCAATTCACTCAGTCACTGCATCCCAATTCACTCAGTCACTGCATCCCAATTCACTCAGTCACTGCATCCCAATTCACTCAGTCACTGCATCCCTTTTCACTCAGTCACTGCATCCCTTTTCACTCAGTCACTGCATCCCTTTTCACTCAGTCACTGCATCCCTTTCCACTCAGTCACTGCATCCCAATTCACTCAGTCACTGCATCCCTTTTCTCACAGTCACTGCAACCCATTTCCCACAGTCACTGCATCTCCTTTCCCTCAGTCACTGCATCACATTTCACTCAGTCGCAGAATCACATTTCCCTCAGTCGCAGAATCACATTTCCCTCAGTCACAGCATCACATTTCCCTCAGTCACAGCATCACATTTAACGGAGACAGTGAATCCTATTCAAATGAGATGGTGAATCAATTTCCATCAGTCACCACACCCTATTCCTCACAGTCACGGCATCACATTTCACTCGGGCACAGCAGCCCATTTCACTCGGGCACAGCAGCCAATTTCACTCGGGCACAGCAGCCAATTTCACTCGGGCACAGCAGCCAATTTCACTCGGGCACAGCAGCCAATTTCACTCGGGCACAGCAGCCAATTTCACTCGGGCACAGCAGCCCATTTCACTCAGTCACTGCATCCCATTTCACTCAGTCACTGCATCCCATTTCACTCAGTCACTGCATCCCATTTCACTCAGTCACTGCATCCCATTTCCCTCAATCACTGCAACCCATTTCGCACACTCACTGCAACCCATTTCCCACATTCACTGCAACCCATTTCCCACAATCACTGCATCTCCTTTCCCTCAGTCACTGCATCGCATTTCACTCAGTCACTGCATGTCATTTCCCTCAGTCACTGCATCCCGTGTCACTCAGTCACTGCATCCCATGTCACTCAGTCACTGCACCACATTTCACTCAGTCACTGCACCACATTTCACTCAGTCACTGCACCACATTTCACTCAGTCACTGCCTCCCACTTCACTCAGTCACTGCCTCCCACTTCACTCAGTCACTGCATTCCATTTCAGTCAGTCACTGCATTCCATTTCCCTCAGTCACTGCATTCCATTTCCCTCAGTCACTGCATTCCATTTCCCTCAGTCACTGCATCCAATTTCACTCAGTCACTGCATCCCACTTCACTCAGTCACTGCATCCCACTTCACTCAGTCACTGCATCCCACTTCACTCAGTCACTGCATCCCATTTCATGCAGCCAGTGCCTCCTATTTCACGCAGCCAGTGCATCCCATTTCACTCAGCCACTGCATCACATTTCACTCAGTCACTGCATCACATTTCACTCAGTCACTGCATCTCATTTCACTTAGTCACTGCATCTCATTTCACTCAGTCCCTGCATCCCATTTCACTCAGCCACTGCATCACAGTTCACTCAGTGACTGAATCACAGTTGACTCAGTGACTGAATGACAGTACACTCAGTGAGTGCATCATATTTCACTCAGTGACTGAATCACATTTCACTGAGTCACTGCATCCCATTTCACACAGTCACTGCATCCCATTTCACACAATCAGTGCATCCCATTTCACACAATCAGTGCATCCCATTTCCCTCAGTCACTGCATCCCATTTCCCTCAGTCACTGCAACCCATTTCCCTCAGTCACTGCAACCCATTTCCCTCAGTCAATGTATCCCATTTGCATCAGTCACTGCATCCCATTTCACTCAATCACTGCATCCCATTTCCCTGTGTCACTGCATCCCATTTCCCTTAGTCACTGCATCCCTTTTCACTCAGTCACTGCACCCCTTTTCACTCAGTCACTGCACCCCTTTTCACTCAGTCACTGCACCCCTTTTCACTCAGTCACTGCACCCCTTTTCACTCAGTCACTGCATCCCTTTTCACTCAGTCACTGCATCCCTTTTCACTCAGTCACTGCATCCCTTTTCACTCAGTCACTGCATCCCTTTTCACTCAGTCACTGCCTCCCTTTTCCCACAGTCACTGCAAACCTTTCTCACAGTCACTGCAACCCATTTCCCACAGTCACTGCATCACATTTCCCTCAGTCACAGCATCACATTTCCCTCAGTCACAGCATCACATTTCCCTCAGTCACAGCATCACATTTAACGGAGACAGTGAATCCTATTCAAATGAGATGGTGAATCAATTTCCATCAGTCACCACACCCTATTCCCCACAGTCACGGCATCACATTTCACTCAGGCACTGCATCCCATTTCACTCGGGCACTGTGGCCCATTTCACTCGGGCACTGCGGCCCATTTCACTCGGGCACTGCGGCCCATTTCACTCGGGCACTGCGGCCCATTTCACTCGGGCACTGCGGCCCATTTCACTCGGGCACTGTGGCCCATTTCACTCGGGCACTGCGGCCCATTTCACTCGGGCACTGCGGCCCATTTCACTCGGGCACTGCGGCCCATTTCACTCGGGCACTGCGGCCCATTTCACTCGGGCACTGCATCACATTTCGCTCAGTCACTGCATCTCATTTCGTTAAGCCACTGCATCCCATTTCATTCAGTCACTCCCTCCCATTTCAGTCAGTCACTGCATCTCCTTTCCCTCAGTCACTGCATCTCCTTTCCCTCAGTCACTGCATCTCCTTTCCCTCAGTCACTGCATCTCCTTTCCCTCAGTCACTGCATCTCCTTTCCCTCAGTCACTACATCTCCTTTCCCTCAGTCACTACATCTCCTTTCCCTCAGTCACTACATCCCATTGACTTAGGGATGGCATCCCATTTCACTCAGTCACAGCTTCCCATTTCACTCAGTCACAGCATCCCATTACCCTCAGTCACAACAACCCATTTCCCACAGTCACAGCATACCATTTCCCACAGTCACAGCATACCATTTCCCACAGTCACAGCATACCATTTCCCACAGTCACGGCATACCATTTCCCACAGTCACGGCATCCCATTTCCCCACAGTCACGGCATCCCATTTCCCTCAGTCACTGCATCTCATTTCACTCAGTCACTGCATCCCATTTCCATTAGTCACTGCATCCCATTATCACTCAGTCACTTCATCACATTTAACGGAGACAGCGAATCCTATTCAAATGAGACGGTGGATCAATTTCCATCAGTCACCACACCCTATTCCCCATAGTCACGGCATCACATTTCACTCAGGTGCTGCATTCCATTACCCTCAGTCACTGCATCCCATTTCCCTCAGTCACTGCATCTCATTTCACTCAGTCACTGCATCCCTTTTCCCTCAGTCACTGCATCCCTTTTCCCTCAGTCACTGCATCCCATTTCACACAGTCACTGCATCCCATTTCACACAATCAGTGCATTCCATTTAATTCAGTGACTGCATCACATTTCACTCAGTCACTGCATCCCATTTCACTCAATCACTGCATCCCATTTCCCTGAGTCACTGCATCCCATTTCCCTGTGTCACTGCATCCCATTTCACTCAGTCACTGCATCTCATTTCACTCAGTCACTGCATCTCATTTCACTCAGTCACTGCATCCCATTTCACTCAGCCACTGCATCCCATTTCACTCAGCCACTGCATCCCATTTCACTCAGCCACTGCATCCCATTTCACTCAGTGACTGCATCACAGTTCACTCAGTGACTGAATCACATTTCACTGAGTCACTGCGTCCCATTTCACACAATCAGTGCATCTCATTTCCCTCAATCTCTGCATCCCATTTCCCTGTGTCACTGCATCCCATTTCCCTGAGTCACTGCATCCCATTTCCCTGAGTCACTGCATCCCATGTCCCTAAGTCACTGCATCCCATGTCCCTCAGTCACTGCATCCCATTTCACTCAGTCAGTGCGTCCCTTTTCGGTCAGGCACTGTATCCCAATTCCCTCAGTCACTGCACCCCATGCCCGCTCGGGCACTGATTCCCTATTAACTCAGAAACTCCTTCCCAGTACCTCTGTCACTGCAGCTCATGTCACTCAGTCACTGCATCCCATTTCCCACAGTCACTGCATCCCATTTCCATCAGTCACTGTATCCCATTTCCATCAGTCACTGTATCCCATTTCCATCAGTCACTGTATCACATTTCCATCAGTCATTGCAACCCATTTTCCCTCAGTCACTGCATCTCATTTCCCTCAGTCACTGCATCTCATTTCCCTCAGTCACTGCATCTCATTTCCCTCAGTCACTGCATCCCATTTCCCTCAGTCACTGCATCCCATTTCCCTCAGTCACTGCATCCCATTTCCCTCAGTCACTGCATCCCATTTCCCTCAGTCACTGCATCTCATTTCACTCAGTCACTGCATCCCATTTCACTCAGTCACTGCATCTCATTTCCCTCAGTCACTGCATCCCATTACCCTCAGTCACTGCAACCCATTTCCCTCAGTCAATGTATCAGAGATAATGGGAACTGCAGATGCTGGAGATTCCAAGATAATAAAATGTGAGGCTGGATGAACACAGCAGGCCAAGCAGCATCTCAGGAGCACAAAAGCTGACGTTTCGGGCCTGGACCCTTCATCAGAGAGGGGGATGGGGGGAGGGAACTGGAATAAATAGGGAGAGAGGGGGAGGCGGACCGAAGATGGAGAGTAAAGAAGATAGGTGGAGAGGGTGTAGGTGGGGAGGTAGGGAGGGGAGAGGTCAGTCCAGGGAAGACGGACAGGTCAAGGAGGTGGGATGAGGTTAGTAGGTAGCTGGGGGTGCGGCTTGGGGTGGGAGGAAGGGATGGGTGAGAGGAAGAACCGGTTAGGGAGGCAGAGACAGGTTGGACTGGTTTTGGGATGCAGTGGGTGGGGGGGAAGAGCTGGGCTGGTTGTGTGGTGCAGTGGGGGGAGGGGATGAACTGGGCTGGTTTAACGCACTTGACCGCGTCTCCCGCATTTCCCGCGACACATCCCTCACACCCCGCCCCCGCCACAACCGCCCCAAGAGGATCCCCCTCGTTCTCACACACCACCCTACCAACCTCCGGATACAACGCATTATCCTCCGACACTTCCGCCATTTACAATCCGACCCCACCACCCAAGACATTTTTCCATCCCCTCCCCTGTCTGCTTTCCGGAGAGACCACTCTCTCCGTGACTCCCTTGTTCGCTCCACACTGCCCTCCAACCCCACCACACCCGGCACCTTCCCCTGCAACCGCAGGAAATGCTACACTTGTCCCCACACCTCCTCCCTCACCCCCATCCCAGGCCCCAAGATGACATTCCACATTAAGCAGAGGTTCACCTGCACATCTGCCAATGTGGTATATTGCATCCACTGTACCCGGTGCGGCTTCCTCTACATTGGGGAAACCAAGCGGAGGCTTGGGGACCGCTTTGCAGAACACCTCCGCTCAGTTCGCAACAAACAACTGCACCTCCCAGTCGCAAACCATTTCCACTCCCCCTCCCATTCTCTTGATGACATGTCCATCATGGGCCTCCTGCACTGCCACAATGATGCCACCCGAAGGTTGCAGGAACAGCAACTCATATTCCGCCTGGGAACCCTGCAGCCATATGGTATCAATGTGGACTTCACCAGCTTCAAAATCTCCCCTTCCGCTACTGCATCCCTAAACCAGCCCAGTTCATCCCCTCCCCCCACTGCACCACACAACCAGCCCAGCTCTTCCCCGCCACCCACTGCATCCCAAAACCAGTCCAACCTGTCTCTACCTCCCTAACCGGTTCTTCCTCTCACCCATCCCTTCCTCCCACCCCAAGCCGCACCCCCAGCTACCTACTAACCTCATCCCACCTCCTTGACCTGTCCGTCTTCCCTGGACTGACCTCTCCCCTCCCTACCTCCCCACCTACACCCTCTCCACCTATCTTCTTTACTCTCCATCTTCGGTCCGCCTCCCCCTCTCTCCCTCTGTATTCCAGTTCCCTCCCCCCATTCCCCCTCTCTGATGAAGGGTCCAGGCCCGAAACGTCAGCTTTTGTGCTCCTGAGATGCTGCTTGGCCTGCTGTGTTCATCCAGCCTCACATTTTATTATCCCTCAGTCAATGTATCCCATTTGCATCAGTCACTGCATCCCATTTCACTCAATCACTGCATCCCATTTCACTCAATCACTGCATCCCATTTCCCTGAGTCATTGCATCCCATTTCCCTGAGTCACTGCATCCCATTTCCCTGAGTCACTGCATCGCATTTCCCTCAGTCACTGCATCCCATTTCCCTCAGTCACTGTATCCCATTTCACACAGTCACTGCATCCCATTTCCCACAGTCACTGCATCCCATTTCCCACAGTCACTGCATCCCATTTCCCTCAGTCACTGCATCTCATTTCACTCAGTCACTGCATCCCTTTTCCCTCAGTCACTGCATCCCTTTTCCCTCAGTCACTGCATCACATTTCCCTCAGTCACAGCATCACATTTAACGGAGACAGTGAAACCGATTCAAATGAGATGGTGAATCAATTTCCATCAGTCACCACACCCTATTCCCCACAGCCACGGCATCACATTTCACTCGGGCACTGCGGCCCATTTCACTCGGGCACTGCGGCCCATTTCACTCGGGCACTGCGGCCCATTTCACTCGGGCACTGCGGCCCATTTCACTCGGGCACTGCGGCCCATTTCACTCGGGCACTGCGGCCCATTTCACTCGGGCACTGCGGCCCATTTCACTCGGGCACTGCGGCCCATTTCACTCGGGCACTGCGGCCCATTTCACTCGGGCACTGCGGCCCATTTCACTCGGGCACTGCTTCACATTTCACTCGGTCACTGCTTCACATTTCGCTCAGTCACTGCATCTCATTTCGTTAAGTCACTGCATCCCATTTCAGTCAGTCACTCCCTCTTCTTTCCCTCAGTCACTGCATCTCCTTTCCCTCAGTCACTGCATCTCCTTTCCCTCAGTCACTGCATCTCCTTTCCCTCAGTCACTGCATCTCCTTTCCCTCAGTCACTGCATCTCCTTTCCCTCAGTCACTGCATCTCCTTTCCCTCAGTCACTGCATCTCATTTCCCTCAGTCACTGCATCTCATTTCCCTCAGTCACTGCATCTCATTTCCCTCAGTCACTGCATCTCCTTTCCCTCAGTCACTGCATCTCCTTTCCCTCAGTCACTGCATCTCCTTTCCCTCAGTCACTGCATCTCCTTTCCCTCAGTCACTACATCTCCTTTCCCTCAGTCACTACATCTCCTTTCCCTCAGTCACTGCATCCCATTGACTTAGGGATGGCATCCCATTTCACTCAGTCACAGCTTCCCATTTCACTCAGTCACAGCATCCCCTTACCCTCAGTCACAACATCCCATTTCCCACAGTCACAACATCCCATTTCCCACAGTCACAACATCCCATTTCCCACAGTCACAACATCCCATTTCCCACAGTCACAACATCCCATTTCCCACAGTCACAACATCCCATTTCCCACAGTCACAACATCCCATTTCCCACAGTCACGGCATCCCATTTCCCACAGTCACGGCATCCCATTTCCCACAGTCACTGCATCCCATTTCCCACAGTCACTGCATCCCATTTCCCACAGTCACTGCATCCCTTTTCCCTCAGTCACTGCATCCCTTTTCCCTCAGTCACTGCATCCCTTTTCCCTCAGTCACTGCATCACATTTCCCTCAGTCACAGCATCACATTTAACGGAGACAGTGAAACCGATTCAAATGAGATGGTGAATCAATTTCCATCAGTCACCACACCCTATTCCCCACAGTCACGGCATCACATTTCACTCGGGCACTGCATCCCATTTCACTCGGGCACTGCGGCCCATTTCACTCGGGCACTGCGGCCCATTTCACTCGGGCACTGCGGCCCATTTCACTCGGGCACTGCGGCCCATTTCACTCAGTCAGTGCATCTCATTTCGCTCAGTCACTGCATCTCATTTCGTTAAGTCACTGCATCCCATTTCAGTCAGTCACTCCCTCTTCTTTCCCTCAGTCACTGCATCTCCTTTCCCTCAGTCACTGCATCTCCTTTCCCTCAGTCACTGCATCTCCTTTCCCTCAGTCACTGCATCTCCTTTCCCTCAGTCACTGCATCTCCTTTCCCTCAGTCACTGCATCTCATTTCCCTCAGTCACTGCATCTCATTTCCCTCAGTCACTGCATCTCATTTCCCTCAGTCACTGCATCTCCTTTCCCTCAGTCACTGCATCCCATTGACTTAGGGATGGCATCCCATTTCACTCAGTCACAGCTTCCCATTTCACTCAGTCACAGCATCCCCTTACCCTCAGTCACAACATCCCATTTCCCACAGTCACAGCATCCCATTTCCCACAGTCACGGCATCCCATTTCCCACAGTCACGGCATCCCATTTCCCACAGTCACGGCATCCCATTTCCCCACAGTCACTGCATCTCACTTCCGTCAGTCACTGCATCTCATTTCCCTCAGTCACTGCATTCCATTTCCATTAGTCACTGCATCCCATTATCACTCAGTCACTTCATCACATTTAACGGAGACAGCGAATCCTATTCAAATGAGACGGTGGATCAATTTCCATCAGTCACCACACCCTATTCCCCATAGTCACGGCATCACATTTCACTCAGGTACTGCATTCCATTACCCTCAGGCACGGCATCCCATTTCACTCGGGCACTGCGGCCCATTTCACTCGGGCACTGCGGCCCATTTCACTCGGGCACTGCGGCCCATTTCACTCGGGCACTGCGGCCCATTTCACTCGGGCACTGCGGCCCATTTCACTCGGGCACTGCGGCCCATTTCACTCGGGCACTGCGGCCCATTTCACTCGGGCACTGCGGCCCATTTCACTCGGGCACTGCGGCCCATTTCACTCGGGCACTGCGGCCCATTTCCATCAAACAAGGCATCTCATTTCACTCAGTCACTGCATCGCATTTCACTCAATCAGTGCTTCCCATTTCACTCAGTCACTGCATCCCATTTCACTCAGTCACTGCATCCCATTTCACTCAGTCACTGCATCCCATTTCTCTCAGTCACTGCATCCCATTTCCATTAGTCACTGTTTCCCGTATCTCACAGGCACTGCATTCAATTTCCCATACTCACTGCTTCCCATTTCCCATAGTCACAGCATCTCCTTTCCCTCAGTCTCTGCATCGCATTTCACTCACTCAATGCTTCCCATGTCCCTCAGTCACTGCATCCCATGTCCCTCACTCACTGCATCCCATGTCCCTCACTCACTGTATCTCATTTCACTCAATCACTGCATCCCATTTCCCTCAGTCACTGCACCCCAAGTCCGCTCGGGCACTGCATCCCCATGAACTCAGTCACTCCTTCCCAGTACCTCAGTCACTCCTTCCCATTTCCATCAGGTACTGCATCCCATTTCCCTCAGGCACTGCATCCCATTTCACTCAGTCACTGCATCCCATTTCACTCAGTCAATGCATCCCATTTCACTCAGTCAATGCATCCCATTTCACTCAGTCACTGCATCTCCTTCACCACAGTCAATGCATCCCATTTCACGCAGTCACTACATAACATTTCATTCAGTCACTGCATCACCTTCAACACAGTCACTGCATCCCATTTCCATCACTCACTGTTTCCCTTATCTCACAGACGCTGCATTTAATTTCCCACACTCACTGCATCCCATTTCCCTCAGCGACTGCATCACATTTCCATCAGACACTGCAGCTCATGCCACTCTGTCACTGCATCCAATTTCCATCAGTCACTGCATCACATTTCACTCACTCACTGCATCGCATTTCACGCAGTCACTGCATAATAATTCCCTCAGTCACTGCATACCATGTCCGTGTGTCACTGCATCCCATGTCTGTATGTCACTGCATCCCATGTCCGTGTGTCACTGCATCCCATGTCCGTGTGTCACTGCATCCCATGTCCGTGTGTCACTGCATCCCATGTCCCTCAGTCACTGCATCCCATGTCCCTCAGTCACTGCATCCCATGTCCCTCAGTCACTGCATCCCATGTCCCTCAGGCACTGTATCCCATTTCCCTCAGGCACTGCACCCCATGCCCGCTCGGGCACTGATTCCCTATTAACTCAGAAACTCCTTCTCAGTACGTCTGTCACTGCAGCTCATGTCACTCAGTCACTGCATCCCATTTCCCACAGTCACTGCATCCCATTTCCATCAATCACTGTATCCCATTTCCATCAGTCATTGCAACCCATTTTCCCTCAGTCACTGCATCCCATTTCACTCAGTCACTGCATCCCATTTCCCTCAGTCACTGCATCCCATTTCCCTCAGTCACTGCATCCCATTTCCCTCAGTCACTGCATCCCATTTCCCTCAGTCACTGCATCCCATTTCCCTCAGTCACTGCATCCCATTTCCCTCAGTCACTGCATCTCATTTCACTCAGTCACTGCATCCCTTTTCCCACAGTCACTGCATCCCTTTTCCCTCAGTCACTGCATCCCTTTTCCCTCAGTCACTGCATCCCATTTCACTCAGTCACTGCATCCCATTTCACTCAGTCACTGCATCCCATTTCACTCAGTCACTGCATCCCATTTCACTCAGTCACTGCATCTCATTTCACTCAGTCACTGCATCTCATTTCACTCAGTCACTGCATCCCATTTCACTCAGCCACTGCATCCTATTTCACTCAGTGACTGCATCACAGTTCACTCAGTGACTGAATCACAGTTGACTCAGTGACTGAATGACAGTACACTCAGTGAGTGCATCATATTTCACTCAGTGACGGAATCACATTTCACTAAGTGACTGAATCACATTTCACTGAGTCAGTGCGTCCCATTTCACACAGTCACTGCATCCCATTTCCCTCAATCACTGCATCCCATTTCCCTGTGTCACTGCATCCCATTTCCCTGAGTCACTGCATCCCATGTCCCTGAGTCACTGCATCCCATGTCCCTGAGTCACTGCATCCCATGTCCCTGAGTCACTGCATCCCATGTCCCTGAGTCACTGCATCCCATTTCACTCAGTCAGTGCGTCCCTTTTCGGTCAGGCACTGTATCCCATTTCCCTCAGTCACTGCACCCCATGCCCGCTCGGGCACTGATTCCCTATTAACTCAGAAACTCCTTCTCAGTACCTCTGTCGCTGCAGCTCATGTCACTCAGTCACTGCATCCCATTTCCCACAGTCACTGCATCCCATTTCCATCAGTCACTGTATCCCATTTCCATCAGTCATTGCAACCCATTTTCCCTCAGTCACTGCATCCCATTTCACTCAGTCACTGCATCTCATTTCCCTCAGTCACTGCATCCCATTTCACTCAGTCACTGCATCTCATTTCCCACAGTCACTGCATCCCATTTCACACAGTCACTGCATCCCATTTCACACAATCAGTGCATCCCATTTCATTCAGTGACTGCATCACATTTCACTCAGTCACTGCATCCCATTTCACTCAGTCACTGCATCTCATTTCACTCAGTCACTGCATCCCATTTCACTCAGTCACTGCATCTCATTTCCCACAGTCACTGCATCCCATTTCACACAGTCACTGCATCCCATTTCACACAGTCACTGCATCCCATTTCACTCAGTCACTGCATCCCATTTCACTCAGTCACTGCATCCCATTTCACTCAGTCACTGCATCCCATTTCACTCAGTCACTGCATCCCATTTCACTCAGTCACTGCATCCTATTTCACTCAGTGACTGCATCACAGTTCACACAGTGACTGAATCACAGTTGACTCAGTGACTGAATGACAGTACACTCAGTGAGTGCATCATATTTCACTCAGTGACGGAATCACATTTCACTAAGTGACTGAATCACATTTCACTGAGTCACTGCATCTCATTTCACTCAGTCACTGCATCTCATTTCACTCAGTCACTGCATCTCATTTCACTCAGTCACTGCATCTCATTTCACTCAGTCACTGCATCTCATTTCACTCAGTCACTGCATCTCATTTCACTCAGTCACTGCATCTCATTTCACTCAGTCACTGCATCTCATTTCACTCAGTCACTGCATCTCATTTCACTCAGTCACTGCATCTCATTTCACTCAGTCACTGCATCCCATTTCCCTCAGTCACTGCATCCCATTTCCCTCAGTCACTGCATCCCATTTCCCTCAGTCACTGCATCCCATTTCCCTCAGTCACTGCATCCCATTTCACACAATCACTGCATCCCATTTCACTCAGACATTGCATCTCATTTCCCTCAGTCACTGCATCCCATTTCCCTCAGTCACTGCATCCCATTTCCATCAGTCACTGCATCACATTTCCATCAATCACTGAATCACATTTCCGTCAATCACTGCATCCCATTTCTGTCAGTCAAGGCATCCCATTTCCGTGTGTCACTGCATCCCATTTCCCACAGTCACTGCATCCCATTTCACTCAGTCACTGCATCCAATTTCCCTCAGTCACTGCATCCCATTTCCATCAGTCACTGCATCCCATTTCCGTCAATCACTGAATCACATTTCCGTCAATCACTGAATCACATTTCCCTCAGTCACTGCATCCCATTTCCCTCAGTCACTGCATCCAATTTCCCTCAGTCACTGCATCCATTTCCCTCAGTCACTGCATCTATTTCCATCAGTCACTGCATCACATTTCCATCAGTCACTGCATCACATTTCCATCAGTCACGGCATCCCAATTCACTCAGTCACGGCATCCCAATTCACTCAGTCACTGCATCCCAATTCACTCAGTCACTGCATCCCAATTCACTCAGTCACTGCATCCCAATTCACTCAGTCACTGCATCCCAATTCACTCAGTCACTGCATCCCAATTCACTCAGTCACTGCGTCCCATTTCCCTCCGTCACTGCGTACGATTTCCCACAGTCACTGCATCTCCTTTCCTCAGTCACAGCACGCCATTTCCCACAGTCACTGAATCACCATTCCACTGAGTGACAGCATCCCATTTCACTCGGGGACAGCATCCCATTTCACTCGGGGACAGCATCCCATTTCACTCGGGGACAGCATCCCATTTCACTCGGGGACTGCATCCCATTTCACTCGGGGACTGCATCCCATTTCACTCGGGGACTGCATCCCATTTCACTCGGGGACTGCATCCCATTTCACTCGGGGACTGCATCCCATTTCACTCGGGGACTGCATCCCATTTCACTCGGGGACTGCATCCCATTTCACTCGGGGACTGCATCCCATTTCACTCGGGGACTGCATCCCATTTCACTCGGGGACTGCATCCCATTTCACTCGGGGACTGCATCCCATTTCACTCGGGGACTGCATCCCATTTCACTCAGTCACTCAGTCACTGCCTCCCATGTCACTCAGTCAATGCATCCTATTACCCTCAGTCACTGCATCCCATTTCCATCAGTCACTGCATCCCATTAATCTCAGTCACTGCATCCCATTAATCTCAGTCACTGCATCCCATTAATCTCAGTCACTGCATCCCATTTCACACAGTCACTGCATCCCATTTCACACAGTCACTGCATCACATTTCACTCAGCCACGGCATCCCATTAGACACAGTCACTGCATCCCATTAGACACAGTCACTGCATCCCATTAGACACAGTCACTGCATCCCATTAGACACAGTCACTGCATCCCAGTTTCCTCAGTCACTGCATCCCATTTCACTCAGTCACTGCATCCCATTTCACTCAGTCACTGCTTCCCATTTCACTCGGCCACTGCGTCCCATTTCACTCGGCCACTGCGTCTCATTTCACTCGGCCACTGCGTCCCATTTCACTCGGCCACTGCGTCCCATTTCACTCGGCCACTGCGTCCCATTTCACTCGGCCACTGCGTCCCATTTCCCACAGTCACTGCATACCCATTACCCTGAGTCGCAGCATCCCGTTTCCACAGGCACTGCATCCCATTTCACGCAGTGACTGAATTCCATTTCCCTCAGTAACAGTATCCCATTTCTCTCAGTCCCTGCGTCCCATTTCCCACAGTCACTTCATTTCCATTCCCACAGTCACTTCATTTCCATTCCACTCTGGCACTGCATCCCATTCCACTCTGGCACTGCATCCCATTTCCCACAGTCACTGCATCCCATTTCCCACAGTCACTGCATCCCATTTATCACAGTCACTGCATCCCATTTATCACAGTCACTGCATCCCATTTCCATCAGTCACTGCATCCCATTTCCGGCCACTGCATCCCAGTTCACTCGGCCACTGCATCCCAGTTCACTCGGCCACTGCATCCCAGTTCACTCGGCCACTGCATCCCAGTTCACTCGGCCACTGCATCCCAGTTCACTCGGCCACTGCATCCCAGTTCACTCGGCCACTGCATCCCAGTTCACTCGGCCACTGCATCTCATTTCACTCATTCAATGCTTCACATTACACTCACTGAGAGCGTCCCATTTCCCTCAATCACTGCGTTCCATTGTCCTCAGTCACTGCATCCCATTTCCATCAGTCACTGCATCCCATTACCCTCAGTCACTGCATCACATTTCCAACAGTCACTGCATCCCCATTCCCTCAGTCACTGCATCCCATTTCCATCAGACACAGCACACTATTTCCTTCAGTCACTGCATCCTATTTCCATCAGTCACTGCATCCCATTACACTGAGTCACGGCATCCCAGTTCACTCAGTCTCGGCATCCCATTCCCCTCACCCACTGCAACCCATTCACTCAGTCACAGCATCACATTTCCAACAGTCACTTGATCTGCATTCCCTCAGTCACTGCATCCCATTTCACTCAGTCACTGCGTCCCATTTCCTTCAGTCACCGCATCCCATTTCACTCAGTCACTGCAGCCCATTCCCCACACTCAGCGCATCCCAATTCACTCAGCCACTGCAACCCATTACCCTCAGTCACTGCATCCTATTTCCATCAGTCACTGCACCCTATTTCCATCAGTCACTGCACCCTATTTCCATCAGTCACTGCACCCTATTTCCATCAGTCACTGCACCCTATTTCCATCAGTCACTGCACCCTATTTCCATCAGTCACTGCACCCTATTTCCATCAGTCACTGCACCCTATTTCCATCAGTCACTGCACCCTATTTCCATCAGTCACTGCATCCCATTTCCATCAGTCACTGCATCCCATTTCCATCAGTCACTGCATCCCATTTCCATCAGTCACTGCATCCCATTTCCATCTGACACTGCATCCGATTTCCATCAGTCATTGCATCCCATTTCCATCAGTCACTGCATCCCATTTCCATCAGTCACTGCATCCTATTTCCATCAGTCACTGCATCCCATTTCCAGTCACGGCATCCAATTTCTGTCAGTCACTGCAACCCATTTCCATCAGTCACTGCACCCTATTTCCATCAGTCACTGCATCCCATTTCCATCAGTCACTGCATCCCATTTCCATCAGTCACTGCATCCCATTTCCATCAGTCACTGCATCCCATTTCCATCAGTCACTGCATCCCATTTCCATCTGACACTGCATCCCATTTCCATCTGACACTGCATCCCATTTCCATCTGACACTGCATCCGATTTCCATCAGTCACTGCATCCGATTTCCATCAGTCACTGCATCCCATTTCACGCAGTCACTGCAACCCATGTCCCGCAGTCACTGCATCCTATTTCCATCAGTCACTGCATCCCATTTCCATCAGTCACGGCATCCAATTTCCATCAGTCACGGCATCCAATTTCCATCAGTCACGGCATCCAATTTCCATCAGTCACGGCATCCAATTTCCATCAGTCACTGCATCCCATTTCCATCAGTCACCTCAACCCATTTATCTCAGTCACTGCATCCCAGTTCACAAAGTCACTGCATCTCATTTCACTCATTTAATGCTTCACATTACACTCACTGAGAGCGTCCCATTTCCCTCAATCACTGCGTTCCATTGTCCTCAGTCACTGCGTCCCATTTCCCACCGTAACTGCATCTCCTTTCGTCAGTCACTGCATCTCATTACCCTCAGTCACTGCATCCCATTTCCATAAGTCACTGCATCCTATTACCCTCAGTCACTGCATCCCTTTTCTCTCAGTCACGACATCCCATTTCACTGAGTCACTGCATCCCATTTCACTGAGTCACTGAATCGCATTTGTTGTTCTCACTTGAATGCAATGGTCATGAATCTCCTACAATGGCTGGTCATGTATTTCCAATGCAAAATTTTACCAAGTTTTGATTTTCAATTTTGATTACATGTGTTTCCTCTATTCTATAAGATGCTGCAATAAACTCAAATTTGACAAATCATAATTCAACCACCATTATCTACAGAGTTAATTTCATCAAACAGATCCAATTAGAATTGTCACATTCCCAAATCCTGATTCATGTTTTTCTAATTATGGGCCAAGTGGTTAAGAAAAAAGACACTTAGAATCAGAGAGATGTACAGTCGGGAAACAGATCCTTTGGCACAATTTGTCTATGTTGACCAGATATCCTAAATTAATTTAGTCCCATTTGCCAGCATTTGGCCCATATTCCTCTCAACCCGTCTTATTCATATACCCATCCACATGCCTTTTAAACGTACAAGCCTCCACCACTTCCTCTGGCAGCTCATTCCATACATGCACCACTATGAAAAAAATCCGGTCCATTTTAAATCTTCCCTCTCTCATTTTTAACCTATTCCCTCCAGTTATGGATTCCAGCAACCCGTGGAAAAGATCTTGGTTGTTCGCTCTATCCACGTCCCTCGTAATTGTATAAACTTCTATATGGTCAGCCCTGAACTCCAATGTTCCAAGAAAGAGCTGCCTGTTCAAGCCCACGGTATACCTCCAAACTCCGATGCTCGTAACATCCTTGTAGATCTTCTCTGAACCCTTTCAAGTTTACAACATACAACAATACAGCGCAGAACAGGCCCCTTCGGCCCTCAATGTTGCGCCGACATCCTTCCTCTCGCAAGGAGACCAAAATCGATTGCAGTATTCCAAAAGCAGCTGAATCAATGTCCTATATGGCTGCTAAGTGATCTCCCAACTCCTATCCTCAATGCACTGACCGATAAAGGCGAACACACCAAATGTCTCCATCATATCCTTTCTACCGGTGGCTGTACTTTGATGGAACTACGAAACTGCACTCCAGCGTCTCTTTATTAAGCAACACTCCCCACAACCTTCAGTGTATACGTGCTGCCCTGATTTGCCTTTCCAAAATGTAGCACCTCACATTTATCTAACCTCAACTCAATCGGCCACTCCTCAGTTCATTGGCCCTTGTCAATGTCCCATTGTATTCTGAGGTGACCTTCTTGGCTGGCTACTACACCTTCAATCATTGGGAAACTTACTAACCACACCTTCTATTTTCATATCCAAATCATTGCATCACTTCAACTCCCCCTCCCACTCCCTGAACGACATGTCCATCCTGGGCCTCTTCCAGTGTCACAACCACACCACCCAGAAACTGGAGGAGCAGCACCTCATATTCTGCCTCGGGAGCTCCAACTCAACAGCCTCAATGTGGACTTTGCCACCCTCAAAATCTCCCCACCCGCCAGCCTCATCCCAAGACTAGTTCCTCCCCTCATCCCCGCCTCCATGACCTGTCCGCCTTCTCTCCCACCAATCCACTCCTCCCACCTCACTGACCAACTCCCACCACTGCTTGAAATTCTTGTTCTTTTCACACTTCATCAGCTCGACGTTATTTCTAAAATCTATTTTCCAATTGTTGGAAAAAGTGAGATAAAGAGAAGTAAAAGAAGTTACATTCTTACCACTCGGGAAATCTCTGAATATTCTTCTGTTGAAAGGCCGCCAAGGAACGATGCAATTCTTTTGTCACAAACGCTGTGAGGGAGACATCTTTTTCGGTTCCACTAACTCCACCCTAAGGAAGACAAACCCAAGTAACATATCTAGTGACTTAAAACATATTCTATTGTTGCCCAAGTTGGAGAGCTGGATGAACACAGCAGGTCAAGCAGCATCAGAGGAGCAAGAAAGCTGATGTTTCGGGACGAGACCCTACTTCAGAAAATTGGCGCTGGAGAATCTGAGATAACAAGGTGTAGAGCCGGATGATACTGCTTGGCCTGCTGTGTTCATCCAGCTTTACACCTTCTCATCTCAGATTCTCCAGCATCTGCAGCTCCGACTACCTCTATTGTTGCCCTTTCACTTTACTGAACTAATATGAGCCAGTAGTTTTGTTTAGGCTCACGTAATCTTACGCTTATTGGCCTGCACAAAATCCTGAATTAATTTTGATCGACTGACGGGAGGAGATGAATTTTATAGAAATTTTTGTTTTCTACCAATTTGCAGAGGGCATCGTGGGCGATTGAAGGACAGTGTTATTATCCCCCAGGTCTGCGGACTGCATCGTTACCAACTTGCCCATTTGCATATACATACAATATTCATTATGTACCAATGAAACATAATAAACCAATACTGCGTACTAAAAACAACGCTCACATATCAATGGAAAGTTAAATATTTATCATAGAGTTTGAAGGATTGAATTCAATGATACAAAGCAAAAACCAGTGAAGATGAGTGCAGTTGGTCAGCACTTTTGCCACTAAGTGGAGGTTGGCAGTTTGAGGCCACCCAGGAACAAGCAAGCTCTGTCTAACTCCAAGGGCAGCACGGTGGCTCAGTGGTTCGCACTGCTAACTCACAGCGCCAGGGACCCAGGTTCGATCCCACCGTTGGACGATTTTCTGTGCGGAGTTTGTACATTCTGCCCATGCCTGCATGGGTTCCTGCTGGGTGCTCTGGTTTCCTCCCACAGTCCAAAGATGTGCAGGCTCAGTGTATGGGCCATGCCAAACTTGCCCATTGTGTTCAGGGATGTGTAGATTAGGTACGTTAGTCATGGGAAATGCAGGGTTACTGAGGAAAGGGTCGAGGGATGGGTCAGGGTGAGATGCTCTTTGGAGGGTGGCTGTGGACTTGTTGGGTCAAAAGGGGCTTGTTTCCACACTGTAGGGATTCTATGATATGAAAGTATCTTTTGAAGTGGACATTCATGGGTATGCTGTAACAGAGACCTTGAAATACTGCACAACAAATATTTGGAACTAGACTGTCAATTCAGACATAGCATCAAAAAGGTCATGGAAGTTGTCACCGATATTAAGCAGGATTGATGAAAATCCAGCAGGAAATGGTGTCAAAAGGCTCAGTATCTTTTATTCATCTCCAGTTATTTTGTCCAAGGCACTGGATGCTGGCAGGATTGAAACATTTAAGAAATGCTTCACAAATCACATATAAGGACCTGCACATCTTTGAACAATGAGAGGAAGCTGCAGCACCTGGCAGAAGTCCCTCGCAGACGCGGGGAGGACATGTCAATTCCACACAGATAGTTACCCAAGACTGGAATCTCAATTGGCTCCCCAGTGCATGAGCAGCTCTAACCACTGAGCAACTACCTTGCCCAGAAGGGGTTTTATAAGCGCATACTTTATTTCCATTCATAGTTGGGGAAAGACAGATCCAATCCTGTATGTCCAACCAAAATAACCTATTGTAGATATCATGACAACAATCATAAATGATTTTGAATTGGTAAATCAAAAATAATTAAAATTGTTTCCAAGCCTGCCCTGCTGTGTTTCTCTAGCTCCACAATGTGTTATCTCAGACACCAACATTGGCAGTTCTTACGATCTGGATAACTCATTCTCACCTTGCAACAAGTGATTTCTCGTCATTTTCTTTTCAGATTACGCATGTACATGTATATACATAAATATACATATTGCACTTTTATGCCTGAACCACTAACCTAGAGGATATTTTAAAATAGTCTCTTCATATCTGCATGAAAGAGAAATCATCAAGGTCATAACTTTCACTTTAGGAATAACTCGAACATTCAAAGTACTCACAGTCAGTGTCCCATTTCCTTGACCAGTCAATTTGATGTGAATCTTTCTTCCAAGTGGAAACTATAACAACAATTATATTTGAGAGTCAAACACTTCATTGCATCACCAATATTTCCTTGTCTGTTTGAAGCATAAGATAATGAAATAATCATGGACAGATTGGCCAACAGTGTAATTTAATGTGTGTTATGGCAACTCAAAATCACAACCATTGAAGTGATCTTTAAAAAGCTGTTGTCATACAACAGAGCACTTTTTGAGATGCAGTGATGAACATACTTCCTGAGATGCAAATAATATATGCCAAATTAATTCCAAAGAATACCTTTACAATTAAAAAGAAGCTAAAAATCTCTTTACATTGTGATACTTGTCAGATTGCTATTAGTCAATGGAAATCGTTCAGGACAATTATTTATTCCCAGATGAAAAGGAAGGGTACACATTTCATTTTCACATCTTATCCAAGAGAGAAAAAAAAACACCTTTATGAATGCATTGTCAAACAAGAAGACTCACAAAATAAGTCATTTGGCCCATTGAATTTCCTCCACCATTCGGTGAGATCATGGTTGATCTCATTACATTTATCATGACACAACATTTCCACCAAACCCTTCTTGTAGCTAATACATTCCGATCCAAGTAACATCCTGGTAAATCTCTGTTTCTGTGCCATGCCTTGTCTTTCTAAATAGTTTTGAGTCATCTACAAATTTAGCCACAGCACATGCACCTCTTTCCTCCAAGTCATTAATAAACAAGCACAAGAGCTGTGGTTCCTTCAGCGCGACCTCATTTCTTACTGACAAGCCAACCCTGGCATCTCTGTCCATTTGTATCGGAGATAATGGGAGCTGCAGATGCTGGAGAATCCAAGATAACAAAGTGTGGAGCTGGATGAACACAGCAGGATGAACACACAGAAGGAGAAGGGTCTCGGTCCGAAACGTCAGCTTTTCTGCTCCTGAGATGCTGCTTGGCCTGCTGCGCTCATCCAGCTCTACACCTCGTTACCTCAGATTCTCCAGCATCTGCAGTTGCTACTATCTCTGAAGAGATTTTCTTTCTCTTCTCCCACAGCAATCTTGGAAACAACTCATCTGGGCGTGGGGATTTGTTCACTTCTAAACCATCCAAAAATTTCAATTTCACACTGCATCTTCCTGCTTTTTCGACGTGAATGCTCCTCCTTGAAGGGAGAGCAGACGGGAGGGACTTGTCTACTGTATCAATGCCCTTCAGTTCTGAACACAGATTGCTCCCTCACCCCGTGTACACCCCGGTTTCTAATTGGAGCTACTCTTTCCCTGGTTATCCTCCTGCTTCATGTACCTGTGGAATATCTTGATATTCTCTCCAATATTGGCCACCACCGTTTCTTCACACTTAGTTTTTATACGCCACTAGTCATCCATTCATTTGCTTCCTTCGCACTTGTCGTAAACATGTCCTGAACATTCCTCAAGATCCAGGGCTTTCCAGGCTTGTCGATTATAAATTTCACCCAAAATGGAATATAACTGGCCTTTACTCTCCCAGTTCCTTTCCTGGACGTAGCCGACTATTCTGCTGCAGATTCGCCCTCAAGTAACTTCCCAAAATATTTTACCCAGATCCTGCCTTGTTTAAATAAAATATGCCTTTTCCCAAACCAAAGACACTTGGTTTTTTTAACAGACGGACGTTCTCCTTTTCCGTAACATATGTTGAAAAGTCTGTTGTCATGGTCACTATCGCTAAAGCACTTAGCCACTGTCACACTGAACACTGGCTTGGTGTCCCAGAAATAGGTCCAGCATTGCACTGTCCCTTACAAGCTCGTCTATGTGTTGATGTTAAATCATCTCTCAAATGTATTTCAAGAATTATTTCCCAAGTCAACCTTTTATGTTATCTCAATTCATGTTGTGCAGTTGAAATCCCCTGATATAATTTTTATTTTATTAGTTCTCACCTCTCAGTGAATTACCTGCAATTGCCCACTGCTTGGAGGTCCATAGCTGAAATTCCTCACAACATTAGCAAACCCTTGTGCAAAGATTTTGGCTCCTTTCCGGTTCAGCTGCAGACCAGCCCACTTGTCGAGGATACACCATCCCCGCGCATTTCCCTTCAGATCCGGGAGTCTAAATCCTTCCCCGAACACAAACAGGTGAGCCAAGCATTCATCTGTTTTCTTCCCCTTTTTC